>NC_081337.1:1829646-1842550 GCF_022539665.2 Daphnia carinata
GCCAAATATCGAATATTCAAAGAACCAAGGTTAGTCATCTTTTACCAAACGCCACCTGATGGTGAGTTTTGACAGCAGTTTTTCGCCAAACGCGATGGTTACCAGTCCAATATCCTTAACTATTTAAATCAAATGTACTTGTAATTGTAGTGAACTGTTTGTAAAATTCTAATGATTTCATTAAGCACAGTGATTTTCGCATTGAAATCGCAAAAATTAATAAAATTCGTCAAAAACAGGTTGCACATTCCAAGTTAGTAAGCATAGCCAAATATCGAATATTCAAAGAACCAAGGTTAGTCATCTTTTACCAAACGCCACCTGATGGTGAGTTTTGACAGCAGTTTTTCGCCAAACGCGATGGTTACCAGTCCAATATCCTTAACTATTTAAATCAAATGTACTTGTAATTGTAGTGAACTTTGTTTGTAAAATTCTAATGATTTCATTAAGCACAGTGATTTTCGCATTGAAATCGCAAAAATTAATAAAATTCGTCAAAAACAGGTTGCACATTCCAAGTTAGTAAGCATAGCCAAATATCGAATATTCAAAGAACCAAGGTTAGTCATCTTTTACCAAACGCCACCTGATGGTGAGTTTTGACAGCAGTTTTTCGCCAAACGCGATGGTTACCAGTCCAATATCCTTAACTATTTAAATCAAATGTACTTGTAATTGTAGTGAACTTTGTTTGTAAAATTCTAATGATTTCATTAAGCACAGTGATTTTCGCATTGAAATCGCAAAAATTAATAAAATTCGTCAAAAACAGGTTGCACATTCCAAGTTAGTAAGCATAGCCAAATATCGAATATTCAAAGAACCAAGGTTAGTCATCTTTTACCAAACGCCACCTGATGGTGAGTTTTGACAGCAGTTTTTCGCCAAACGCGATGGTTACCAGTCCAATATCCTTAACTATTTAAATCAAATGTACTTGTAATTGTAGTGAACTTTGTTTGTAAAATTCTAATGATTTCATTAAGCACAGTGATTTTCGCATTGAAATCGCAAAAATTAATAAAATTCGTCAAAAACAGGTTGCACATTCCAAGTTAGTAAGCATAGCCAAATATCGAATATTCAAAGAACCAAGGTTAGTCATCTTTTACCAAACGCCACCTGATGGTGAGTTTTGACAGCAGTTTCGCCAAACGCGATGGTTACCAGTCCAATATCCTTAACTATTTAAATCAAATGTACTTGTAATTGTAGTGAACTTTGTTTGTAAAATTCTAATGATTTCATTAAGCACAGTGATTTTCGCATTGAAATCGCAAAAATTAATAAAATTCGTCAAAAACAGGTTGCACATTCCAAGTTAGTAAGCATAGCCAAATATCGAATATTCAAAGAACCAAGGTTAGTCATCTTTTACCAAACGCCACCTGATGGTGAGTTTTGACAGCAGTTTTTCGCCAAACGCGATGGTTACCAGTCCAATATCCTTAACTATTTAAATCAAATGTACTTGTAATTGTAGTGAACTTTGTTTGTAAAATTCTAATGATTTCATTAAGCACAGTGATTTTCGCATTGAAATCGCAAAAATTAATAAAATTCGTCAAAAACAGGTTGCACATTCCAAGTTAGTAAGCATAGCCAAATATCGAATATTCAAAGAACCAAGGTTAGTCATCTACCAAACGCCACCTGATGGTGAGTTTTGACAGCAGTTTTTCGCCAAACGCGATGGTTACCAGTCCAATATCCTTAACTATTTAAATCAAATGTACTTGTAATTGTAGTGAACTTTGTTTGTAAAATTCTAATGATTTCATTAAGCACAGTGATTTTCGCATTGAAATCGCAAAAATTAATAAAATTCGTCAAAAACAGGTTGCACATTCCAAGTTAGTAAGCATAGCCAAATATCGAATATTCAAAGAACCAAGGTTAGTCATCTTTTACCAAACGCCACCTGATGGTGAGTTTTGACAGCAGTTTTTCGCCAAACGCGATGGTTACCAGTCCAATATCCTTAACTATTTAAATCAAATGTACTTGTAATTGTAGTGAACTTTGTTTGTAAAATTCTAATGATTTCATTAAGCACAGTGATTTTCGCATTGAAATCGCAAAAATTAATAAAATTCGTCAAAAACAGGTTGCACATTCCAAGTTAGTAAGCATAGCCAAATATCGAATATTCAAAGAACCAAGGTTAGTCATCTTTTACCAAACGCCACCTGATGGTGAGTTTTGACAGCAGTTTTTCGCCAAACGCGATGGTTACCAGTCCAATATCCTTAACTATTTAAATCAAATGTACTTGTAATTGTAGTGAACTTTGTTTGTAAAATTCTAATGATTTCATTAAGCACAGTGATTTTCGCATTGAAATCGCAAAAATTAATAAAATTCGTCAAAAACAGGTTGCACATTCCAAGTTAGTAAGCATAGCCAAATATCGAATATTCAAAGAACCAAGGTTAGTCATCTTTTACCAAACGCCACCTGATGGTGAGTTTTGACAGCAGTTTTTCGCCAAACGCGATGGTTACCAGTCCAATATCCTTAACTATTTAAATCAAATGTACTTGTAATTGTAGTGAACTTTGTTTGTAAAATTCTAATGATTTCATTAAGCACAGTGATTTTCGCATTGAAATCGCAAAAATTAATAAAATTCGTCAAAAACGGGTTGCACATTCCAAGTTAGTAAGCATAGCCAAATATCGAATATTCAAAGAACCAAGGTTAGTCATCTTTTACCAAACGCCACCTGATGGTGAGTTTTGACAGCAGTTTTTCGCCAAACGCGATGGTTACCAGTCCAATATCCTTAACTATTTAAATCAAATGTACTTGTAATTGTAGTGAACTTTGTTTGTAAAATTCTAATGATTTCATTAAGCACAGTGATTTTCGCATTGAAATCGCAAAAATTAATAAAATTCGTCAAAAACAGGTTGCACATTCCAAGTTAGTAAGCATAGCCAAATATCGAATATTCAAAGAACCAAGGTTAGTCATCTTTTACCAAACGCCACCTGATGGTGAGTTTTGACAGCAGTTTTTCGCCAAACGCGATGGTTACCAGTCCAATATCCTTAACTATTTAAATCAAATGTACTTGTAATTGTAGTGAACTTTGTTTGTAAAATTCTAATGATTTCATTAAGCACAGTGATTTTCGCATTGAAATCGCAAAAATTAATAAAATTCGTCAAAAACAGGTTGCACATTCCAAGTTAGTAAGCATAGCCAAATATCGAATATTCAAAGAACCAAGGTTAGTCATCTTTTACCAAACGCCACCTGATGGTGAGTTTTGACAGCAGTTTTTCGCCAAACGCGATGGTTACCAGTCCAATATCCTTAACTATTTAAATCAAATGTACTTGTAATTGTAGTGAACTTTGTTTGTAAAATTCTAATGATTTCATTAAGCACAGTGATTTTCGCATTGAAATCGCAAAAATTAATAAAATTCGTCAAAAACAGGTTGCACATTCCAAGTTAGTAAGCATAGCCAAATATCGAATATTCAAAGAACCAAGGTTAGTCATCTTTTACCAAACGCCACCTGATGGTGAGTTTTGACAGCAGTTTTTCGCCAAACGCGATGGTTACCAGTCCAATATCCTTAACTATTTAAATCAAATGTACTTGTAATTGTAGTGAACTTTGTTTGTAAAATTCTAATGATTTCATTAAGCACAGTGATTTTCGCATTGAAATCGCAAAAATTAATAAAATTCGTCAAAAACAGGTTGCACATTCCAAGTTAGTAAGCATAGCCAAATATCGAATATTCAAAGAACCAAGGTTAGTCATCTTTTACCAAACGCCACCTGATGGTGAGTTTTGACAGCAGTTTTTCGCCAAACGCGATGGTTACCAGTCCAATATCCTTAACTATTTAAATCAAATGTACTTGTAATTGTAGTGAACTTTGTTTGTAAAATTCTAATGATTTCATTAAGCACAGTGATTTTCGCATTGAAATCGCAAAAATTAATAAAATTCGTCAAAAACAGGTTGCACATTCCAAGTTAGTAAGCATAGCCAAATATCGAATATTCAAAGAACCAAGGTTAGTCATCTTTTACCAAACGCCACCTGATGGTGAGTTTTGACAGCAGTTTTTCGCCAAACGCGATGGTTACCAGTCCAATATCCTTAACTATTTAAATCAAATGTACTTGTAATTGTAGTGAACTTTGTTTGTAAAATTCTAATGATTTCATTAAGCACAGTGATTTTCGCATTGAAATCGCAAAAATTAATAAAATTCGTCAAAAACAGGTTGCACATTCCAAGTTAGTAAGCATAGCCAAATATCGAATATTCAAAGAACCAAGGTTAGTCATCTTTTACCAAACGCCACCTGATGGTGAGTTTTGACAGCAGTTTTTCGCCAAACGCGATGGTTACCAGTCCAATATCCTTAACTATTTAAATCAAATGTACTTGTAATTGTAGTGAACTTTGTTTGTAAAATTCTAATGATTTCATTAAGCACAGTGATTTTCGCATTGAAATCGCAAAAATTAATAAAATTCGTCAAAAACAGGTTGCACATTCCAAGTTAGTAAGCATAGCCAAATATCGAATATTCAAAGAACCAAGGTTAGTCATCTTTTACCAAACGCCACCTGATGGTGAGTTTGACAGCAGTTTTTCGCCAAACGCGATGGTTACCAGTCCAATATCCTTAACTATTTAAATCAAATGTACTTGTAATTGTAGTGAACTTTGTTTGTAAAATTCTAATGATTTCATTAAGCACAGTGATTTTCGCATTGAAATCGCAAAAATTAATAAAATTCGTCAAAAACAGGTTGCACATTCCAAGTTAGTAAGCGTAGCCAACTATAGAATGTTCAAAGAACGAACGTTAGTCATCTTTTACCAAGCGCAACCTGGTGGTGAGTTTTGATAGAGGTGTTTCGCCAAACGCGATGGTTACCAGTCCAATATCCTTAACTATTTAAATCAAATGTACTTGTAATTGTAGTGAACTTTGTTTGTAAAATTCTAATGATTTCATTAAGCACAGTGATTTTCGCATTGAAATCGCAAAAATTAATAAAATTCGTCAAAAACAGGTTGCACATTCCAAGTTAGTAAGCATAGCCAAATATCGAATATTCAAAGAACCAAGGTTAGTCATCTTTTACCAAACGCCACCTGATGGTGAGTTTTGACAGCAGTTTTTCGCCAAACGCGATGGTTACCAGTCCAATATCCTTAACTATTTAAATCAAATGTACTTGTAATTGTAGTGAACTTTGTTTGTAAAATTCTAATGATTTCATTAAGCACAGTGATTTTCGCATTGAAATCGCAAAAATTAATAAAATTCGTCAAAAACAGGTTGCACATTCCAAGTTAGTAAGCATAGCCAAATATCGAATATTCAAAGAACCAAGGTTAGTCATCTTTTACCAAACGCCACCTGATGGTGAGTTTTGACAGCAGTTTTTCGCCAAACGCGATGGTTACCAGTCCAATATCCTTAACTATTTAAATCAAATGTACTTGTAATTGTAGTGAACTTTGTTTGTAAAATTCTAATGATTTCATTAAGCACAGTGATTTTCGCATTGAAATCGCAAAAATTAATAAAATTCGTCAAAAACAGGTTGCACATTCCAAGTTAGTAAGCATAGCCAAATATCGAATATTCAAAGAACCAAGGTTAGTCATCTTTTACCAAACGCCACCTGATGGTGAGTTTTGACAGCAGTTTTTCGCCAAACGCGATGGTTACCAGTCCAATATCCTTAACTATTTAAATCAAATGTACTTGTAATTGTAGTGAACTTTGTTTGTAAAATTCTAATGATTTCATTAAGCACAGTGATTTTCGCATTGAAATCGCAAAAATTAATAAAATTCGTCAAAAACAGGTTGCACATTCCAAGTTAGTAAGCATAGCCAAATATCGAATATTCAAAGAACCAAGGTTAGTCATCTTTTACCAAACGCCACCTGATGGTGAGTTTTGACAGCAGTTTTTCGCCAAACGCGATGGTTACCAGTCCAATATCCTTAACTATTTAAATCAAATGTACTTGTAATTGTAGTGAACTTTGTTTGTAAAATTCTAATGATTTCATTAAGCACAGTGATTTTCGCATTGAAATCGCAAAAATTAATAAAATTCGTCAAAAACAGGTTGCACATTCCAAGTTAGTAAGCATAGCCAAATATCGAATATTCAAAGAACCAAGGTTAGTCATCTTTTACCAAACGCCACCTGATGGTGAGTTTTGACAGCAGTTTTTCGCCAAACGCGATGGTTACCAGTCCAATATCCTTAACTATTTAAATCAAATGTACTTGTAATTGTAGTGAACTTTGTTTGTAAAATTCTAATGATTTCATTAAGCACAGTGATTTTCGCATTGAAATCGCAAAAATTAATAAAATTCGTCAAAAACAGGTTGCACATTCCAAGTTAGTAAGCATAGCCAAATATCGAATATTCAAAGAACCAAGGTTAGTCATCTTTTACCAAACGCCACCTGATGGTGAGTTTTGACAGCAGTTTTTCGCCAAACGCGATGGTTACCAGTCCAATATCCTTAACTATTTAAATCAAATGTACTTGTAATTGTAGTGAACTTTGTAAAATTCTAATGATTTCATTAAGCACAGTGATTTTCGCATTGAAATCGCAAAAATTAATAAAATTCGTCAAAAACAGGTTGCACATTCCAAGTTAGTAAGCATAGCCAAATATCGAATATTCAAAGAACCAAGGTTAGTCATCTTTTACCAAACGCCACCTGATGGTGAGTTTTGACAGCAGTTTTTCGCCAAACGCGATGGTTACCAGTCCAATATCCTTAACTATTTAAATCAAATGTACTTGTAATTGTAGTGAACTTTGTTTGTAAAATTCTAATGATTTCATTAAGCACAGTGATTTTCGCATTGAAATCGCAAAAATTAATAAAATTCGTCAAAAACAGGTTGCACATTCCAAGTTAGTAAGCATAGCCAAATATCGAATATTCAAAGAACCAAGGTTAGTCATCTTTTACCAAACGCCACCTGATGGTGAGTTTTGACAGCAGTTTTTCGCCAAACGCGATGGTTACCAGTCCAATATCCTTAACTATTTAAATCAAATGTACTTGTAATTGTAGTGAACTTTGTTTGTAAAATTCTAATGATTTCATTAAGCACAGTGATTTTCGCATTGAAATCGCAAAAATTAATAAAATTCGTCAAAAACAGGTTGCACATTCCAAGTTAGTAAGCATAGCCAAATATCGAATATTCAAAGAACCAAGGTTAGTCATCTTTTACCAAACGCCACCTGATGGTGAGTTTTGACAGCAGTTTTTCGCCAAACGCGATGGTTACCAGTCCAATATCCTTAACTATTTAAATCAAATGTACTTGTAATTGTAGTGAACTTTGTTTGTAAAATTCTAATGATTTCATTAAGCACAGTGATTTTCGCATTGAAATCGCAAAAATTAATAAAATTCGTCAAAAACAGGTTGCACATTCCAAGTTAGTAAGCATAGCCAAATATCGAATATTCAAAGAACCAAGGTTAGTCATCTTTTACCAAACGCAACCTGATGGTGAGTTTTGACAGCAGTTTTTCGCCAAACGCGATGGTTACCAGTCCAATATCCTTAACTATTTAAATCAAATGTACTTGTAATTGTAGTGAACTTTGTTTGTAAAATTCTAATGATTTCATTAAGCACAGTGATTTTCGCATTGAAATCGCAAAAATTAATAAAATTCGTCAAAAACAGGTTGCACATTCCAAGTTAGTAAGCATAGCCAAATATCGAATATTCAAAGAACCAAGGTTAGTCATCTTTTACCAAACGCCACCTGATGGTGAGTTTTGACAGCAGTTTTTCGCCAAACGCGATGGTTACCAGTCCAATATCCTTAACTATTTAAATCAAATGTACTTGTAATTGTAGTGAACTTTGTTTGTAAAATTCTAATGATTTCATTAAGCACAGTGATTTTCGCATTGAAATCGCAAAAATTAATAAAATTCGTCAAAAACAGGTTGCACATTCCAAGTTAGTAAGCATAGCCAAATATCGAATATTCAAAGAACCAAGGTTAGTCATCTTTTACCAAACGCCACCGGATGGTGAGTTTTGACAGCAGTTTTTCGCCAAACGCGATGGTTACCAGTCCAATATCCTTAACTATTTAAATCAAATTTACTTGTAATTGTAATTGTAGTGAACTTTGTTTGTAAAATTCTAATGATTTCATTAAGCACAGTGATTTTCGCATTGAAATCGCAAAAATTAATAAAATTCGTCAAAAACAGGTTGCACATTCCAAGTTAGTAAGCATAGCCAAATATCGAATATTCAAAGAACCAAGGTTAGTCATCTTTTACCAAACGCCACCTGATGGTGAGTTTTGACAGCAGTTTTTCGCCAAACGCGATGGTTACCAGTCCAATATCCTTAACTATTTAAATCAAATGTACTTGTAATTGTAGTGAACTTTGTTTGTAAAATTCTAATGATTTCATTAAGCACAGTGATTTTCGCATTGAAATCGCAAAAATTAATAAAATTCGTCAAAAACAGGTTGCACATTCCAAGTTAGTAAGCATAGCCAAATATCGAATATTCAAAGAACCAAGGTTAGTCATCTTTTACCAAACGCCACCTGATGGTGAGTTTTGACAGCAGTTTTTCGCCAAACGCGATGGTTACCAGTCCAATATCCTTAACTATTTAAATCAAATGTACTTGTAATTGTAGTGAACTTTGTTTGTAAAATTCTAATGATTTCATTAAGCACAGTGATTTTCGCATTGAAATCGCAAAAATTAATAAAATTCGTCAAAAACAGGTTGCACATTCCAAGTTAGTAAGCATAGCCAAATATCGAATATTCAAAGAACCAAGGTTAGTCATCTTTTACCAAACGCCACCTGATGGTGAGTTTTGACAGCAGTTTTTCGCCAAACGCGATGGTTACCAGTCCAATATCCTTAACTATTTAAATCAAATGTACTTGTAATTGTAGTGAACTTTGTTTGTAAAATTCTAATGATTTCATTAAGCACAGTGATTTTCGCATTGAAATCGCAAAAATTAATAAAATTCGTCAAAAACAGGTTGCACATTCCAAGTTAGTAAGCATAGCCAAATATCGAATATTCAAAGAACCAAGGTTAGTCATCTTTTACCAAACGCCACCTGATGGTGAGTTTTGACAGCAGTTTTTCGCCAAACGCGATGGTTACCAGTCCAATATCCTTAACTATTTAAATCAAATGTACTTGTAATTGTAGTGAACTTTGTTTGTAAAATTCTAATGATTTCATTAAGCACAGTGATTTTCGCATTGAAATCGCAAAAATTAATAAAATTCGTCAAAAACAGGTTGCACATTCCAAGTTAGTAAGCATAGCCAAATATCGAATATTCAAAGAACCAAGGTTAGTCATCTTTTACCAAACGCCACCTGATGGTGAGTTTTGACAGCAGTTTTTCGCCAAACGCGATGGTTACCAGTCCAATATCCTTAACTATTTAAATCAAATGTACTTGTAATTGTAGTGAACTTTGTTTGTAAAATTCTAATGATTTCATTAAGCACAGTGATTTTCGCATTGAAATCGCAAAAATTAATAAAATTCGTCAAAAACAGGTTGCACATTCCAAGTTAGTAAGCATAGCCAAATATCGAATATTCAAAGAACCAAGGTTAGTCATCTTTTACCAAACGCCACCTGATGGTGAGTTTTGACAGCAGTTTTTCGCCAAACGCGATGGTTACCAGTCCAATATCCTTAACTATTTAAATCAAATGTACTTGTAATTGTAGTGAACTTTGTTTGTAAAATTCTAATGATTTCATTAAGCACAGTGATTTTCGCATTGAAATCGCAAAAATTAATAAAATTCGTCAAAAACAGGTTGCACATTCCAAGTTAGTAAGCATAGCCAAATATCGAATATTCAAAGAACCAAGGTTAGTCATCTTTTACCAAACGCCACCTGATGGTGAGTTTTGACAGTAGTTTTTCGCCAAACGCGATGGTTACCAGTCCAATATGCTTAACTATTTAAATCAAATGTACTTGTAATTGTAGTGAACTTTGTTTGTAAAATTCTAATGATTTCATTAAGCACAGTGATTTTCGCATTGAAATCGCAAAAATTAATAAAATTCGTCAAAAACAGGTTGCACATTCCAAGTTAGTAAGCATAGCCAAATATCGAATATTCAAAGAACCAAGGTTAGTCATCTTTTACCAAACGCCACCTGATGGTGAGTTTTGACAGCAGTTTTTCGCCAAACGCGATGGTTACCAGTCCAATATCCTTAACTATTTAAATCAAATGTACTTGTAATTGTAGTGAACTTTGTTTGTAAAATTCTAATGATTTCATTAAGCACAGTGATTTTCGCATTGAAATCGCAAAAAATTAATAAAAATTCGTCAAAAACAGGTTGCACATTCCAAGTTAGTAAGCATAGCCAAATATCGAATATTCAAAGAACCAAGGTTAGTCATCTTTTACCAAACGCCACCTGATGGTGAGTTTTGACAGCAGTTTTTCGCCAAACGCGATGGTTACCAGTCCAATATCCTTAACTATTTAAATCAAATGTACTTGTAATTGTAGTGAACTTTGTTTGTAAAATTCTAATGATTTCATTAAGCACAGTGATTTTCGCATTGAAATCGCAAAAATTAATAAAATTCGTCAAAAACAGGTTGCACATTCCAAGTTAGTAAGCATAGCCAAATATCGAATATTCAAAGAACCAAGGTTAGTCATCTTTTACCAAACGCCACCTGATGGTGAGTTTTGACAGCAGTTTTTCGCCAAACGCGATGGTTACCAGTCCAATATCCTTAACTATTTAAATCAAATGTACTTGTAATTGTAGTGAACTTTGTTTGTAAAATTCTAATGATTTCATTAAGCACAGTGATTTTCGCATTGAAATCGCAAAAATTAATAAAATTCGTCAAAAACAGGTTGCACATTCCAAGTTAGTAAGCATAGCCAAATATCGAATATTCAAAGAACCAAGGTTAGTCATCTTTTACCAAACGCCACCTGATGGTGAGTTTTGACAGCAGTTTTTCGCCAAACGCGATGGTTACCAGTCCAATATCCTTAACTATTTAAATCAAATGTACTTGTAATTGTAGTGAACTTTGTTTGTAAAATTCTAATGATTTCATTAAGCACAGTGATTTTCGCATTGAAATCGCAAAAATTAATAAAATTCGTCAAAAACAGGTTGCACATTCCAAGTTAGTAAGCATAGCCAAATATCGAATATTCAAAGAACCAAGGTTAGTCATCTTTTACCAAACGCCACCTGATGGTGAGTTTTGACAGCAGTTTTTCGCCAAACGCGATGGTTACCAGTCCAATATCCTTAACTATTTAAATCAAATGTACTTGTAATTGTAGTGAACTTTGTTTGTAAAATTCTAATGATTTCATTAAGCACAGTGATTTTCGCATTGAAATGGCAAAAATTAATAAAATTCGTCAAAAACAGGTTGCACATTCCAAGTTAGTAAGCATAGCCAAATATCGAATATTCAAAGAACCAAGGTTAGTCATCTTTTACCAAACGCCACCTGATGGTGAGTTTTGACAGCAGTTTTTCGCCAAACGCGATGGTTACCAGTCCAATATCCTTAACTATTTAAATCAAATGTACTTGTAATTGTAGTGAACTTTGTTTGTAAAATTCTAATGATTTCATTAAGTACAGTGATTTTCGCATTGAAATCGCAAAAATTAATAAAATTCGTCAAAAACAGGTTGCACATTCCAAGTTAGTAAGCATAGCCAAATATCGAATATTCAAAGAACCAAGGTTAGTCATCTTTTACCAAACGCCACCTGATGGTGAGTTTTGACAGCAGTTTTTCGCCAAACGCGATGGTTACCAGTCCAATATCCTTAACTATTTAAATCAAATGTACTTGTAATTGTAGTGAACTTTGTTTGTAAAATTCTAATGATTTCATTAAGCACAGTGATTTTCGCATTGAAATCGCAAAAATTAATAAAATTCGTCAAAAACAGGTTGCACATTCCAAGTTAGTAAGCATAGCCAAATATCGAATATTCAAAGAACCAAGGTTAGTCATCTTTTACCAAACGCCACCTGATGGTGAGTTTTGACAGCAGTTTTTCGCCAAACGCGATGGTTACCAGTCCAATATCCTTAACTATTTAAATCAAATGTACTTGTAATTGTAGTGAACTTTGTTTGTAAAATTCTAATGATTTCATTAAGCACAGTGATTTTCGCATTGAAATCGCAAAAATTAATAAAATTCGTCAAAAACAGGTTGCACATTCCAAGTTAGTAAGCATAGCCAAATATCGAATATTCAAAGAACCAAGGTTAGTCATCTTTTACCAAACGCCACCTGATGGTGAGTTTTGACAGCAGTTTTTCGCCAAACGCGATGGTTACCAGTCCAATATCTTTAACTATTTAAATCAAATGTACTTGTAATTGTAGTGAACTTTGTTTGTAAAATTCTAATGATTTCATTAAGCACAGTGATTTTCGCATTGAAATCGCAAAAATTAATAAAATTCGTCAAAAACAGGTTGCACATTCCAAGTTAGTAAGCATAGCCAAATATCGAATATTCAAAGAACCAAGGTTAGTCATCTTTTACCAAACGCCACCTGATGGTGAGTTTTGACAGCAGTTTTTCGCCAAACGCGATGGTTACCAGTCCAATATCCTTAACTATTTAAATCAAATGTACTTGTAATTGTAGTGAACTTTGTTTGTAAAATTCTAATGATTTCATTAAGCACAGTGATTTTCGCATTGAAATCGCAAAAATTAATAAAATTCGTCAAAAACAGGTTGCACATTCCAAGTTAGTAAGCATAGCCAAATATCGAATATTCAAAGAACCAAGGTTAGTCATCTTTTA
>NC_081337.1:1842650-1882737 GCF_022539665.2 Daphnia carinata
GTATTTGATGCTGTTTGAATGTAGATATTGAAACTCACTGTATAACACTATATTCACATTGAATACACGTATATTTGATGCTGTTTGAATGTAGATATTGAAACTGATTCTATAACACTATATTCACATTGAATACACGTATATTTGATGCTGTTTGAATGTAGATATTGAAACTCACTGTATCACACTATATTCACATTGAATACACACATATATTTGATGCTGTTTTAATGTGGATATTTAAACTCACTGTATCACACTATATTCACATTGAATACACGTATATTTGATGCTGTTTGAATGTAGATAATGAAACTCACTGTATAACACTATATTCACATTGAATACACGTATATTTGATGCTGTTTGAATGTAGATAATGAAACTCACTGTATAACACTATATTCACATTGAATACACGTATATTTGATGCTGTTTGAATGTAGATCATTGAAACTGATTCTATAACACTATATTCACATTGAATACACGTATATTTGATGCTGTTTGAATGTAGATATTGAAACTCACTGTATCACACTATATTCACATTGAATACACGTATATTTGATGCTGTTTGAATGTAGATATTTAAACTGATTCTATAACACTATATTCACATTGAATACACGTATATTTGATGCTGTTTGAATGTAGATATTGAAACTGATTCTATAACACTATATTCACATTGAATACACGTATATTTGATGCTGTTTGAATGTAGATATTGAAACTGATTGTATCACACTATATTCACATTGAATACACGTATATTTGATGCTGTTTGAATGTAGATATTGAAACTCACTGTATCACACTATATTCACATTGAATACACGTATATTTGATGCTGTTTGAATGTAGATATTGAAACTCACTGTATCACACTATATTCACATTGAATACACGTATATTTGATGCTGTTTGAATGTAGATATTGAAACTGATTGTATCACACTATATTCACATTGAATACACGTATATTTGATGCTGTTTGAATGTAGATATTGAAACTCACTGTATCACACTATATTCACATTGAATACACGTATATTTGATGCTGTTTGAATGTAGATATTGAAACTCACTGTATCACACTATATTCACATTGAATACACGTATATTTGATGCTGTTTGAATGTAGATATTGAAACTCACTGTATCACACTATATTCACATTGAATACACGTATATTTGATGCTGTTTGAATGTAGATATTGAAACTCACTGTATCACACTATATTCACATTGAATACACGTATATTTGATGCTGTTTGAATGTAGATATTGAAACTCACTGTATCACACTATATTCACATTGAATACACGTATATTTGATGCTGTTTGAATGTAGATATTGAAACTGATTCTATAACACTATATTCACATTGAATACAGGTATATTTGATGCTGTTTGAATGTAGATATTGAAACTCACTGTATCACACTATATTCACATTGAATACACGTATATTTGATGCTGTTTGAATGTAGATATTGAAACTGATTCTATAACACTATATTCACATTGAATACACACGTATATTTGATGCTGTTTGAATGTAGATCATGAAACTCATTCTATAACACTATATTCACATTGAATACACGTATATTTGATGCTGTTTGAATGTAGATATTGAAACTGATTCTATAACACTATATTCACATTGAATACACGTATATTTGATGCTGTTTGAATGTAGATATTGAAACTGATTCTATAACACTATATTCACATTGAATACACGTATATTTGATGCTGTTTGAATGTAGATATTGAAACTGACTGTATAACAGTATTTTCATATTGAATACACGTATATTTGATACTGTTTGAATGTAGATCATGAAACTCACTCTATAACACTATATTCACATTGAATACACGTATATTTGATGCTGTTTGAATGTAGATATTGAAACTCACTGTATCACACTATATTCACATTGAATACACGTATATTTGATGCTGTTTGAATGTAGATATTGAAACTGATTCTATCACACTATATTCACATTGAATACACGTATATTTGATGCTGTTTGAATGTAGATATTGAAACTGATTCTATAACACTATATTCACATTGAATACACGTATATTTGATGCTGTTTGAATGTAGATATTGAAACTCACTGTATCACACTATATTCACATTGAATACACGTATATTTGATGCTGTTTGAATGTAGATATTGAAACTGATTCTATAACACTATATTCACATTGAATACACGTATATTTGATGCTGTTTGAATGTAGATATTGAAACTCACTGTATCACACTATATTCACATTGAATACACGTATATTTGATGCTGTTTGAATGTAGATATTGAAACTCACTGTATCACACTATATTCACATTGAATACACGTATATTTGATGCTGTTTGAATGTAGATATTGAAACTCACTCTATCACACTATATTCACATTGAATACACGTATATTTGATGCTGTTTGAATGTAGATATTGAAACTCACTGTATCACACTATATTCACATTGAATACACGTATATTTGATGCTGTTTGAATGTAGATATTGAAACTGATTCTATAACACTATATTCACATTGAATACACGTATATTTGATGCTGTTTGAATGTAGATATTGAAACTGATTCTATCACACTATATTCACATTGAATACACGTATATTTGATGCTGTTTGAATGTAGATATTGAAACTGATTCTATCACACTATATTCACATTGAATACACGTATATTTGATGCTGTTTGAATGTAGATATTGAAACTCACTGTATCACACTATATTCACATTGAATACACGTATATTTGATGCTGTTTGAATGTAGATATTGAAACTCATGTATCACACTATATTCACATTGAATACACGTATATTTGATGCTGTTTGAATGTAGATCATTGAAACTGATTCTATAACACTATATTCACATTGAATACACGTATATTTGATGCTGTTTGAATGTAGATATTGAAACTCACTATATCACACTATATTCACATTGAATACACGTATATTTAATGCTGTTTGAATGTAGATCATTGAAACTGATTCTATAACACTATATTCACATTGAATACACGTATATTTGATGCTGTTTGAATGTAGATATTGAAACTCACTGTATCACACTATATTCACATTGAATACACGTATATTTGATGCTGTTTGAATGTAGATCATAAACCGTTTCTATACACTATATTCACATTGAATACACGTATATTTGATGCTGTTTGAATGTAGATATTGAAACTGATTCTATAACACTATATTCACATTGAATACACGTATATTTGATGCTGTTTGAATGTAGATATTGAAACTCACTGTATCACACTATATTCACATTGAATACACGTATATTTGATGCTGTTTGAATGTAGATATTGAAACTCACTGTATCACACTATATTCACATTGAATACACGTATATTTGATGCTGTTTGAATGTAGATATGAAACTGATTCTATAACACTATATTCACATTGAATACACGTATATTTGATGCTGTTTGAATGTAGATATTGAAACTCACTGTATCACACTATATTCACATTGAATACACGTATATTTGATGCTGTGTAATGTACATATTGAAACTCATTGTATCACACTATATTCACAACGAATACACGTATATTTGTTGCTGTTTGAATGTAGATATTGAAACTCACTGTATCACACTATATTCACATTGAATACACGTATTTCATAATGTTTGAATGTACATCATGAAACTGATTCTATAACACTATATTCACATTGAATACACATATATTTGATGCTATTGGAATGTAGATATTGAAACTCACTGTATCACACTATATTCACATTGAATAAAGATATATTTGATACTGTTTGAAGGTACATCATGAAACTGATTCTATAACACTATATTCACATTGAATACACGTATATTTGATGCTGTTTGAATGTAGATATTGAAACTCACTGTATCACACTATATTCACATTGAATATACGTATATTTGATGCTGTTTGAATGTAGATATTGAAACTCACTGTATCACTATATTCACATTGAATACGTATGTTCATAATGTTTGAATGTACATCATGGAAACTGATTCTATAACACTATGTTCACATTAAATACACATATATTTGATGCTGTTTGAATGTAGATATTGAAACTCACTGTATCACTATATTCACATTGAATACACGTATATTTGATGCTTTTTGAATGTAGATATTGAAACTCACTGTATCACACTATATTCACATTGAATACACGTATATTTGATGCTGTTTGAATGTAGATATTGAAACTCACTGTATCACACTATATTCACATTGAATACACGTATATTTGATGCTGTTTGAATGTAGATATTGAAACTCACTGTATCACACTATATTCACATTGAATACACGTATATTTATACTGATTGGATGTAGATGATGAAACTCACTGTATCATACTATATTCACAATGAATACACGTATATTTGATGCTGTTTGAATGTAGATCATGAAACTGATTCTGTAACACTATATTCACACTGAATACACGTATATTTGATAATGTTTGAATGTAGATAATGAAACTGATTCTATAACACTATATTCACATTGAATACACGTATATTTGGTACTGTTTGAATGTAGATCATGAAACTGATTCTATAGCACTATATTCACATTGAATACACGTATATTTGATGCTGTTTGAATGTAGATCATTAAACTGATTCTATAACACTATATTCACATTGAATACACGTATATTTGATGCTGTTTGAATGTAGATATTGAAACTCACTGTATCATACTATATTCACATTGAATACACGTATATTTGATGCTGTTTGAATGTAGATATTGAAACTCACTGTATCACACTATATTCACATTGAATACACGTATATTTGATACTGTTTGAATGTAGATCATGAAACTGATTCTATAACACTATATTCACATTGAATACACGTATATTTGATACTGTTTGAATGTAGATATTGAAACTCACTGTATCACTATATTCACATTGAATACACGTATATTTGATACTGTTTGAATGTAGATCATGAAACTGATTCTATAACACTATATTCACATTGAATACACGTATATTTGATGCTGTTTGAATGTAGATATTGAAACTCACTGTATCACACTATATTCACATTGAATACACGTATATTTGATGCTGTTTGAATGTAGATCATTGAAACTGATTCTATAACACTATATTCACATTGAATACACGTATATTTGATGCTGTTTGAATGTAGATATTGAAACTCACTGTATCACACTATATTCACATTGAATACACGTATATTTGATGCTGTTTGAATGTAGATATTGAAACTCACTGTATCATACTATATTCACATTGAATACACGTATATTTGATGCTGTTTGAATGTAGATATTGAAACTCATTCTATCACACTATATTCACATTGAATACACGTATATTTGATGCTGTTTGAATGTAGATATTGAAACTCATGTATCACACTATATTCACATTGAATACACGTATATTTGATACTGTTTGAATGTAGATCATGAAACTGATTCTATAACACTATATTCACATTGAATACACGTATATTTGATGCTGTTTGAATGTAGATATGAAACTGATTCTGTATAACACTATATTCACATTGAATACACGTATATTTGATGCTGTTTGAATGTAGATATTGAAACTCACTGTATCACACTATATTCACATTGAATACACGTATATTTGATGCTGTTTGAATGTAGATATTGAAACTCACTGTATCACACTATATTCACATTGAATACACGTATATTTGATGCTGTTTGAATGTAGATATTGAAACTCACTGTATCACACTATATTCACATTGAATACACGTATATTTGATGCTGTTTGAATGTAGATATTGAAACTCATTCTATCACACTATATTCACATTGAATACACGTATATTTGATGCTGTTTGAATGTAGATATTGAAACTCACTGTATCACACTATATTCACATTGAATACACGTATATTTGATGCTGTTTGAATGTAGATATTGAAACTCATTCTATCACACTATATTCACATTGAATACACGTATATTTGATGCTGTTTGAATGTAGATATTGAAACTCACTGTATCACACTATATTCACATTGAATACACGTATATTTGATGCTGTTTGAATGTAGATATTGAAACTCACTGTAACACTATATTCACATTGAATACACGTATATTTGATGCTGTTTGAATGTAGATATTGAAACTCACTGTATCACACTATATTCACATTGAATACACGTATATTTGATGCTGTTTGAATGTAGATATTGAAACTGATTCTATCACACTATATTCACATTGAATACACGTATATTTGATGCTGTTTGAATGTAGATATTGAAACTCATTGTATCACACTATATTCACATTGAATACACGTATATTTGATGCTGTTTGAATGTAGATATTGAAACTCACTGTATCACACTATATTCACATTGAATACACGTATATTTGATGCTGTTTGAATGTAGATCATGAAACTGATTCTATAACACTATATTGACATTGACTACACGTATATTTGATACTGTTTGAATGTAGATATTGAAACTCACTGTATAACACTATATTCACATTGAATACACGTATATTTGATGCTGTTTGAATGTAGATATTGAAACTCACTGTATCACTCTATATTCACATTGGATACAGGTATATTTGATACTGTTTAAATGTAGATCAAGAAACTGATTCTATAACACTATATTCACATTGAATACACGTATATTTGATGCTGTTTGAATGTAGATATTGAAACTCACTGTATCATACTATATTCACATTGAATACACATATATTTGATACTGTTTGAATGTAGATCATTGAAACTGATTGTATCACACTATATTCACATTGAATACACGTATATTTGATGCTGTTTGAATGTAGATATTGAAACTCACTGTATCACACTATATTCACATTGAATACACGTATATTTGATGCTGTTTGAATGTAGATATTGAAACTGATTCTATAACACACTATATTCACATTGAATACACGAACATTTGATGCTGTTTGAATGTAGATATTGAAACTCACTGTATCACACTATATTCACATTGAATACACGTATATTTGATGCTGTTTGAATGTAGATATTGAAACTCACTGTATCACACTATATTCACATTGAATACACGTATATTTGATACTGTTTGAATGTAGATCATGAAACTGATTCTATAACACTATATTCACATTGAATACACGTATATTTGATGCTGTTTAAATGTAGATATTGAAACTCACTGTATCACACTATATTCACATTGAATACACGTATATTTGATGCTGTTTGAATGTAGATATTGAAACTCACTGTATCACACTATATTCACATTGAATACACGTATATTTGATGCTGTTTGAATGTAGATATGAAACTGATTCTATAACACTATATTCACATTGAATACACGTATATTTGATGCTGTTTGAATGTAGATATTGAAACTGATTCTGTATCACACTATATTCACATTGAATACACGTATATTTGATGCTGTTTGAATGTAGATATTGAAACTCACTGTATCACACTATATTCACATTGAATACACGTATATTTGATGCTGTTTGAATGTAGATATTGAAACTCACTGTATCATACTATATTCACATTGAATACACGTATATTTGATACTGTTTGAATGTAGATATTGAAACTCATTCTATATCACACTATATTCACATTGAATACACGTATATTTGATGCTGTTTGAATGTAGATATTGAAACTCACTGTATCACACTATATTCACATTGAATACACGTATATTTGATGCTGTTTGAATGTAGATATTGAAACTGACTGTATCACACTATATTCACATTGAATACACGTATAATTGATGCTGTTTGAATGTAGATATTGAAACTCACTGTATCACACTATATTCACATTGAATACACGTATATTTGATGCTGTTTGAATGTAGATATTGAAACTCACTGTATCACACTATATTCACATTGAATACACGTATATTTGATACTGTTTGAATGTAGATCATGAAACTGATTCTATAACACTATATTCACATTGAATACACGTATATTTGATGCTGTTTGAATGTAGATATTGAAACTCATTGTATCAACACTATATTCACATTGAATACACGTATATTTGATGCTGTTTGAATGTAGATATTGAAACTCACTGTATCACACTATATTCACATTGAATACACGTATATTTGATGCTGTTTGAATGTAGATATTGAAACTCACTGTATCACACTATATTCACATTGAATACACGTATATTTGATGCTGTTTGAATGTAGATATTGAAACTCATTGTATCACACTATATTCACAATGAATACACGTATAATTGATGCAGATAGAATGTAGATCAAGAAACTGATTCTATCACACTATATTCACATTGAATACACGTATATTTGATGCTGTTTGAATGTAGATATTGAAACTCACTGTATCACACTATATTCACATTGAATACACGTATATTTGATGCTGTTTGAATGTAGATATTGAAACTCACTGTATCACACTATATTCACATTGAATACACGTATATTTGATGCTGTTTGAATGTAGATATTGAAACTCACTGTATCACACTATATTCACATTGAATACACGTATATTTGATGCTGTTTGAATGTAGATATTGAAACTCACTGTATCACACTATATTCACATTGAATACACGTATATTTGATGCTGTTTGAATGTAGATATTGAAACTGATTCTATAACACTATATTCACATTGAATACACGTATATTTGATGCTGTTTGAATGTAGATATTTGAAACTGACTCTATACACTATATTCACATTGAATACACGTATATTTGATGCTGTTTGAATGTAGATATTGAAACTCACTGTATCACACTATATTCACATTGAATACACGTATATTTGATACTGTTTGAATGTAGATCATGAAACTGATTCTATAACACTATATTCACATTGAATACACGTATATTTGATGCTGTTTGAATGTAGATATTGAAACTCACTGTATCACACTATATTCACATTGAATACACGTATATTTGATACTGTTTGAATGTAGATATTGAAACTCATTATAACACTATATTCACATTGAATACACGTATATTTGATACTGTTTGAATGTAGATATTGAAACTGATTCTATAACACTATATTCACATTGAATACACGTATATTTGATACTGTTTGAATGTAGATCATGAAACTGATTCTATAACACTATATTCACATTGAATACACGTATATTTGATGCTGTTTGAATGTAGATATTGAAACTCACTGTATCACACTATATTCACATTGAATACACGTATATTTGATGCTGTTTGAATGTAGATATTGAAACTCACTGTATCACACTATATTCACATTGAATACACGTATATTTGATGCTGTTTGAATGTAGATATTGAAACTCACTGTATCACACTATATTCACATTGAATACACGTATATTTGATGCTGTTTGAATGTAGATATTGAAACTCACTGTATCACACTATATTCACATTGAATACACGTATATTTGATGCTGTTTGAATGTAGATATTGAAACTCACTGTATCACACTATATTCACATTGAATACACGTATATTTGATGCTGTTTGAATGTAGATATTGAAACTCACTGTATCACACTATATTCACATTGAATACACGTATATTTGATACTGTTTGAATGTACATCATGAAACTGATTCTATAACACTATATTCACATTGAATACACGTAAATATGATGCTGTTTGAATGTAGATATTGAAACTCATTCTATCACACTATATTCACATTGAATACACGTATATTTGATGCTGTTTGAATGTAGATATTGAAACTCACTGTATCACACTATATTCACATTGAATACACGTATATTTGATGCTGTTTGAATGTAGATATTGAAACTCACTGTATCACACTATATTCACATTGAATACACGTATATTTGATGCTGTTTGAATGTAGATATTGAAACTCACTGTATCACACTATATTCACATTGAATACACGTATATTTGATGCTGTTTGAATGTAGATATTGAAACTCATTATCACACTATATTCACATTGAATACACGTATATTTGATGCTGTTTGAATGTAGATATTGAAACTCACTGTATCACACTATATTCACATTGAATACACGTATATTTGATGCTGTTTGAATGTAGATATTGAAACTCACTGTATCACACTATATTCACATTGAATACACGTATATTTGATGCTGTTTGAATGTAGATATTGAAACTCACTGTATCACACTATATTCACATTGAATACACGTATATTTGATGCTGTTTGAATGTAGATATTGAAACTCACTGTATCACACTATATTCACATTGAATACACGTATATTTGATGCTGTTTGAATGTAGATATTGAAACTCACTGTATCACACTATATTCACATTGAATACACGTATATTTGATGCTGTTTGAATGTAGATATTGAAACTCACTGTATCACACTATATTCACATTGAATACACGTATATTTGATGCTGTTTGAATGTAGATATTGAAACTCATGTATCACACTATATTCACATTGAATACACGATATATTTGATACTGTTTGAATGTAGATCATGAAACTGATTCTATAACACTATATTCACATTGAATACACGTATATTTGATGCTGTTTGAATGTAGATATTGAAACTCACTGTATCACACTATATTCACATTGAATACACGTATATTTGATACTGTTTGAATGTAGATCATGAAACTGATTCTATAACACTATATTCACATTGAATACACGTATATTTGATACTGTTTGAATGTAGATCATAAAACTGATTCTATAACACTATATTCACATTGAATACACGTATATTTGATGCTGTTTGAATGTAGATATTGAAACTCACTGTATCACACTATATTCACATTGAATACACGTATATTTGATGCTGTTTGAATGTAGATATTGAAACTCACTGTATCACACTATATTCACATTGAATACACGTATATTTGATGCTGTTTGAATGTAGATATTGAAACTCACTGTATCACACTATATTCACATTGAATACACGTATATTTGATGCTGTTTGAATGTAGATCATGAAACTGATTCTATAACACTATATTCACATTGAATACACGTATATTTGATGCTGTTTGAATGTAGATATTGAAACTCACTGTATCACACTATATTCACATTGAATACACGTATATTTGATGCTGTTTGAATGTAGATATTGAAACTCACTGTATCACACTATATTCACATTGAATACACGTATATTTGATGCTGTTTGAATGTAGATATTAAAACTCATTGTATCACACTATATTCACATTGAATACACGTATATTTGATACTGTTTGAATGTAGATATTGAAACTCACTGTATCACACTATATTCACATTGAATACACGTATATTTGATGCTGTTTGAATGTAGATATTGAAACTCACTTAATCACACTATATTCATGTATATTTGATGCTGTTTGAATGTAGATAATGACCCTCACTGTATAACACTATATTCACATTGAATACACGTATATTTGATGCTGTTTGAATGTAGATATTGAAACTCACTGTATCACACTATATTCACATTGAATACACGTATATTTGATACTGTTTGAATGTAGATCATGAAACTGATTCTATAACACTATATTCACATTGAATACACGTATATTTGATACTGTTTGAATGTAGATCATGAAACTGATTCTATAACACTATATTCACATTGAATACACGTATATTTGATGCTGTTTGAATGTAGATATTGAAACTCACTGTATCACACTATATTCACATTGAATACACGTATATTTGATGCTGTTTGAATGTAGATATTGAAACTGATTCTATAACACTATATTCACATTGAATACACGTATATTTGATGCTGTTTGAATGTAGATCATGAAACTGATTCTATAACACTATATTCACATTGAATACACGTATATTTGATACTGTTTGAATGTAGATCATGAAACTGATTCTATAACACTATATTCACATTGAATACACGTATATTTGATGCTGTTTGAATGTAGATATTGAAACTCACTGTATCACACTATATTCACATTGAATACACGTATATTTGATAATGTTTGAATGTAGATCATGAAACTGATTCTATAACACTATATTCACATTGAATACACGTATATTTGATGCTGTTTGAATGTAGATATTGAAACTCACTGTATCAACTATATTCACATTGAATACACGTATATTTGATGCTGTTTGAATGTAGATATTGAAACTCATTGTATCAACATATTTCACATTGAATACACGTATATTTGATGCTGTTTGAATGTAGATATTGAAACTGATTCTATAACACTATATTCACATTGAATACACGTATATTTGATGCTGTTTGAATGTAGATATTGAAACTCACTGTATCATACTATATTCACATTGAATACACGTATATTTGATGCTGTTTGAATGTAGATATGAAACTGATTGTATAACACTATATTCACATTGAATACACGTATATTTGATGCTGTTTGAATGTAGATATTGAAACTCACTGTATCAAGCTATATTCACATTGAATACACGTATATTTGATACTGTTTGAATGTAGATATTGAAACTGATTCTATCAACTATATTCACATTGAATACACGTATATTTGATGCTGTTTGAATGTAGATATTGAAACTGATTCTATCACACTATATTCACATTGAATACACGTATATTTGATGTTGTTTGAATGTAGATATTGAAACTGATTGTATAACACTATATTCACATTGAATACACGTATATTTGATGCTGTTTGAATGTAGATATTGAAACTGATTCTATCACACTATATTCACATTGAATACACGTATATTTGATGCTGTTTGAATGTAGATCATGAAACTGATTCTATCACACTATATTCACATTGAATACACGTATATTTGATGCTGTTTGAATGTAGATCATTGAAACTGATTCTATAACACTATATTCACATTGAATACACGTATATTTGATGCTGTTTGAATGTAGATATTGAAACTCATTCTGTATCAACACTATATTCACATTGAATACACGTATATTTGATGCTGTTTGAATGTAGATTAATTCACTGTATCACACTATATTCACATTGAATACACGTATATTTGATGCTGTTTGAATGTAGATATTGAAACTGATTCTATAACACTATATTCACATTGAATACACGTATATTTGATACTGTTTGAATGTAGATATTGAAACTGATTATCACACTATATTCACATTGAATACACGTATATTTGATGCTGTTTGAATGTAGATATTGAAACTCATTCTATAACACTATATTCACATTGAATACACGTATATTTGATGCTGTTTGAATGTAGATATTGAAAACTGATTCTATCACACTATATTCACATTGAATACACGTATATTTGATGCTGTTGGAATGTAGATATTGAAACTCACTGATTCATCACACTATTTTTTTACATTGAATACACGTATATTTGATACTGTTTGAATGTAGATCATTGAAACTGATTCTATAACACTATATTCACATTGAATACACGTATATTTGATGCTGTTTGAATGTAGATATTGAAACTCACTGTTTTAACACTATATTCACATTGAATACACGAAAATTTGATGCTGATTGAATGTAGATCATGAAACTGATTCTATCACACTATATTCACATTGAATACACGTATATTTGATGCTGTTTGAATGTAGATCATGAAACTGATTCTATAACACTATATTCACATTGAATACACGTATATTTGATGCTGTTTGAATGTAGATATTGAAACTGATTCTATAACACTATATTCACATTGAATACACGTATATTTGATGCTGTTTGAATGTAGATATTGAAACTGATTCTATCACACTATATTCACATTGAATACACGTATATTTGATACTGTTTGAATGTAGATCATGAAACTGACTATAACACTATATTCACATTGAATACACGTATATTTGATGCTGTTTGAATGTAGATATTGAAACTGATTCTATCACACTATATTCACATTGAATACACGTATATTTGATGCTGTTTGAATGTAGATATTGAAACTCACTGTATCATATATTCACATTACTATATTCACATTGAATACACGTATATTTGATGCTGTTTGAATGTAGATATTGAAACTGACTATATCACACTATATTCACATTGAATACACGTATATTTGATGCTGTTTGAATGTAGATATTGAAACTCACTGTATCACACTATATTCACATTGAATACACGTATATTTGATGCTGTTTGAATGTAGATATTGAAACTGATTCTATAACACTATATTCACATTGAATACACGTATATTTGATGCTGTTTGAATGTAGATATTGAAACTCACTGTAACATACTATATTCACATTGAATACACGTATATTTGATGCTGTTTCAATGTAGATATTGAAACTCTCTGTATCATACTATATTCACATTGAATACACGTATATTTGATACTGTTTGAATGTAGATCATGAAAGTGATTCTATAACACTATATTCACATTGAATACACGTATATTTGATGCTGTTTGAATGTAGATATGAAACTGATGTAACACTATATTCACATTGAATACACGTATATTTGATGCTGTTTGAATGTAGATATTGAAACTGATTCGATAACACTATATTCACATTGAATACACGTATATTTGATGCTATTTGAATGTATTCAATTGACACACACGTATATTATTTGATGGTTTGAATGTAGATATGAAACTCTTCTATCACTATATTCACATTGAATACACGTATATTTGATGCTGTTTGAATGTAGATATTGAAACTCACTTCTATAACACTATATTCACATTGAATACACGTATATTTGATGCTGTTTGAATGTAGATATTGAAACTGATTCTATAACACTATATTCACATTGAATACACGTATATTTGATGCTGTTTGAATGTAGATATTGAAACTCACTGTATCAAACACTATATTCACATTGAATATACGTATATTTGATAACTGTTTGAATGTAGATATGGTAACTTATTCTATCACACTATATTCACATTGAATACACGTATATTTGATGCTGTTTGAATGTAGATATTGAAACTCACTGTATCAACACTATATTCACATTGAATACACGTATATTTGATGCTGTTTGAATGTAGATATTGAAACTGATTGTATCACACTATATTCACATTGAATACACGTATATTTGATGCTGTTTGAATGTAGATATTGAAACTCACTGTATCACACTATATTCACATTGAATACACGTATATTTGATGCTGTTTGAATGTAGATATTGAAACTCACTGTATCACACTATATTCACATTGAATACACGTATATTTGATACTGTTTGAATGTAGATCATGAAACTGATTCTATAACACTATATTCACATTGAATACACGTATATTTGATGCTGTTTGAATGTAGATATTGAAACTCACTGTATCACACTATATTCACATTGAATACACGTATATTTGATGCTGTTTGAATGTAGATATTGAAACTCACTGTATCACACTATATTCACATTGAATACACGTATATTTGATGCTGTTTGAATGTAGATATTGAAACTCACTGTATCACACTATATTCACATTGAATACACGTATATTTGATGCTGTTTGAATGTAGATATTGAAACTCACTGTATCACACTATATTCACATTGAATACACGTATATTTGATAATGTTTGAATGTAGATCATGAAACTGATTCTATAACACTATATTCACATTGAATACACGTATATTTGATGCTGTTTGAATGTAGATATTGAAACTCACTGTATCACACTATATTCACATTGAATACACGTATATTTGATGCTGTTTGAATGTAGATATTGAAACTCACTGTATCACACTATATTCACATTGAATACACGTATATTTGATAATGTTTGAATGTAGATCATGAAACTGATTCTATAACACTATATTCACATTGAATACACGTATATTTGATGCTGTTTGAATGTAGATATTGAAACTCACTGTATCAACACTATATTCACATTGAATACACGTATATTTGATACTGTTTGAATGTAGATCATGAAACTGATTCTATAACACTATATTCACATTGAATACACGTATATTTGATGCTGTTTGAATGTAGATATTGAAACTCACTGTATCACACTATATTCACATTGAATACACGTATATTTGATGCTGTTTGAATGTAGATATTGAAACTCACTGTATCACACTATATTCACATTGAATACACGTATATTTGATGCTGTTTGAATGTAGATATTGAAACTGATTGTATAACACTATATTCACATTGAATACACGTATATTTGATGCTGTTTGAATGTAGATATTGAAACTCACTGTATCACACTATATTCACATTGAATACACGTATATTTGATGCTGTTTGAATGTAGATATTGAAACTGATTCTATAACACTATATTCACATTGAATACACGTATATTTGATACTGTTTGAATGTAGATCATGAAACTGATTCTATAACACTATATTCACATTGAATACACGTATATTTGATGCTGTTTGAATGTAGATATTGAAACTCACTGTATCACACTATATATTCACATTGAATACACGTATATTTGATGCTGTTTGAATGTAGATATTGAAACTCACTGTATCACACTATATTCACATTGAATACACGTATATTTGATGCTGTTTGAATGTAGATATTGAAACTCATTCTATCACACTATATTCACAGTGAATACACGTATATTTGATAATGTTTGAATGTAGATCATGAAACTGATTCTATAACACTATATTCACATTGAATACACGTATATTTGATGCTGTTTGAATGTAGATATTGAAACTCACTGTATCACACTATATTCACATTGAATACACGTATATTTGATGCTGTTTGAATGTAGATCTTGAAACTGATTCTATAACACTATATTCACATTGAATACACGTATATTTGATAATGTTTGAATGTAGATCATGAAACTGATTCTATAACACTATATTCACATTGAATACACGTATATTTGATGCTGTTTGAATGTAGATATTGAAACTCACTGTATCAACACTATATTCACATTGAATACACGTATATTTGATACTGTTTGAATGTAGATCATGAAACTGATTCTATAACACTATATTCACATTGAATACACGTATATTTGATGCTGTTTGAATGTAGATATTGAAACTCACTGTATCACACTATATTCACATTGAATACACGTATATTTGATGCTGTTTGAATGTAGATATTGAAACTCACTGTATCACACTATATTCACATTGAATACACGTATATTTGATGCTGTTTGAATGTAGATATTGAAACTGACTGTATCACTATATTCACATTGAATACACGAACATTTGATGCTGTTTGAATGTAGATATTGAAACTCACTGTATCACACTATATTCACATTGAATACACGTATATTTGATGCTGTTTGAATGTAGATATTGAAACTCACTGTATCACACTATATTCACATTGAATACACGTATATTTGATAATGTTTGAATGTAGATCATGAAACTGATTCTATAACACTATATTCACATTGAATACACGTATATTTGATGCTGTTTGAATGTAGATATTGAAACTCACTGTATCATACTATATTCACATTGAATACACGTATATTTGATACTGTTTGAATGTAGATATTGAAACTGATTCTATAACACTATATTCACATTGAATACACGTATATTTGATGCTGTTTGAATGTAGATATTGAAACTCACTGTATCAACACTATATTCACATTGAATACACGTATATTTGATAATGTTTGAATGTAGATCATGAAACTGATTCTATAATACTATATTCACATTGAATACACATATATTTGATGCTGTTTGAATGTAGATCATGAAACTGATTCTATAACACTATATTCACATTGAATACACGTATATTTGATGCTGTTTGAATGTAGATATTGAAACTCATTGTATCACACTATATTCACATTGAATACACGTATATTTGATGCTGTTTGAATGTAGATATTGAAACTCACTGTATCAACACTATATTCACATTGAATACACGTATATTTGATACTGTTTGAATGTAGATCATGAAACTGATTCTATAACACTATATTCACATTGAATACACGTATATTTGATGCTGTTTGAATGTAGATATTGAAACTCACTGTATCACACTATATTCACATTGAATACACGTATATTTGATACTGTTTGAATGTCAGATCATTGAAACTGATTCTATAACACTATATTCACATTGAATACACGTATATTTGATGCTGTTTGAATGTAGATATTGAAACTCACTGTATCACACTATATTCACATTGAATACACGTATATTTGATGCTGTTTGAATGTAGATATTGAAACTCACTGTATCACACTATATTCACATTGAATACACGTATATTTGATGCTGTTTGAATGTAGATATTGAAACTCACTGTATCACACTATATTCACATTGAATACACGTATATTTGATACTGTTTGAATGTAGATCATGAAACTGATTCTATAACACTATATTCACATTGAATACACGTATATTTGATATTGTTTGAATGTAGATCATGAAACTGATTCTATAACACTATATTCACATTGAATACACGTATATTTGATGCTGTTTGAATGTAGATATTGAAACTCACTGTATCACACTATATTCACATTGAATACACGTATATTTGATACTGTTTGAATGTAGATCATGAAACTGATTCTATAACACTATATTCACATTGAATACACGTATATTTGATACTGTTTAATGTAGATCATGAAACTGATTCTATAACACTATATTCACATTGAATACACGTATATTTGATACTGTTTGAATGTAGATCATGAAACTGATTCTATAACACTATATTCACATTGAATACACGTATATTTGATGCTGTTTGAATGTAGATATTGAAACTCACTGTATCACACTATATTCACATTGAATACACGTATATTTGATGCTGTTTGAATGTAGATATTGAAACTCACTGTATCACACTATATTCACATTGAATACACGTATATTTGATAATGTTTGAATGTAGATCATGAAACTGATTCTATAATACTATATTCACATTGAATACACGTATATTTGATGCTGTTTGAATGTAGATATTGAAACTCACTGTATCACACTATATTCACATTGAATACACGTATATTTGATGCTGTTTGAATGTAGATATTGAAACTCACTGTATCACACTATATTCACATTGAATACACGTATATTTGATGCTGTTTGAATGTAGATATTGAAACTCACTGTATCACACTATATTCACATTGAATACACGTATATTTGATGCTGTTTGAATGTAGATATTAAAACTCACTGTATCACACTATATTCACATTGAATACACGTATATTTGATACTGTTTGAATGTAGATCATGAAACTGATTCTATAACACTATATTCACATTGAATACACGTATATTTGATGCTGTTTGAATGTAGATATTGAAACTCACTGTATCACACTATATTCACATTGAATACACGTATATTTGATGCTGTTTGAATGTAGATATTGAAACTCACTGTATCACACTATATTCACATTGAATACACGTATATTTGATACTGTTTGAATGTAGATCATGAAACTCATTCTATAACACTATATTCACATTGAATACACGTATATTTGATGCTGTTTGAATGTAGATATTGAAACTCACTGTATCACACTATATTCACATTGAATACACGTATATTTGATGCTGTTTGAATGTAGATATTGAAACTCACTGTATCACACTATATTCACATTGAATACACATATATTTGATACTGTTTGAATGTAGATCATGAAACTGATTCTATAACACTATATTCACATTGAATACACGTATATTTGATGCTGTTTGAATGTAGATATTGAAACTCACTGTATCACACTATATTCACATTGAATACACGTATATTTGATACTGTTTGAATGTAGATCATGAAACTGTTCTATAACACTATATTCACATTGAATACACGTATATTTGATGCTGTTTGAATGTAGATATTGAAACTCATTCTATCACACTATATTCACATTGAATACACGTATATTTGATGCTGTTTGAATGTAGATATTGAAACTCACTGTATCACACTATATTCACATTGAATACACGTATATTTGATACTGTTTGAATGTAGATCATGAAACTGATTCTATAACACTATATTCACATTGAATACACGTATATTTGATGCTGTTTGAATGTAGATATTGAAACTCACTGTATCACACTATATTCACATTGAATACACGTATATTTGATGCTGTTTGAATGTAGATATTGAAACTCACTGTATCACACTATATTCACATTGAATACACGTATATTTGATACTGTTTGAATGTAGATCATGAAACTGATTCTATAACACTATATTCACATTGAATACACGTATATTTGATAATGTTTGAATGTAGATCATGAAACTGATTCTATAACACTATATTCACATTGAATACACGTATATTTGATGCTATTTGAATGTAGATATTGAAACTCACTGTATCACACAATATTCACATTGAATACACGTATATTTGATGCTATTTGAATGTAGATATGAAACTCACTGTATCACACAATATTCACATTGAATACACGTATATTTGATGCTGTTTGAAAGTAGATATTGAAACTCACTGTATCACACTATATTCACATTGAATACACATATATTTGATGCTGTTTGAATGTAGATATTGAAACTCACTGTATCACACTATATTCACATTGAATACAAGTATATTTGATGCTGTTTGAATGTAGATCATGAAACTGATTGTATAACACTATATTCACATTGAATACACGTATATTTGATGCTGTTTGAATGTAGATATTGAAACTCACTGTATCACACTATATTCACATTGAATACACGTATATTTGATGCTGTTTGAATGTAGATTTTGAAACTCACTGTATCACACTATATTCACATTGAATATACGTATATTTGATGCTGTTTGAATGTAATATTGAAACTCACTGTATCACACTATATTCACATTGAATAAACGTATATTTGATGCTGTTTGAATGTAGATATTGAAACTCATTCTATCACACTATATTCACATTGAATACACGTATATTTGATGCTGTTTGAATGTAGATATTGAAACTCATGTATCTATATTCACACTATATTCACATTGAATACACGTATATTTGATGCTGTTTGAATGTAGATATTGAAACTCACTGTATCACACTATATTCACAATGAATACACGTATATTTCATACTGTTTGAATGTAAATATTGATACTCACTGTATCACACTATATTCACATTGAATACAGATATATTTGATACTGTTTGAATGTACATCATGAAACTGATTCTATAACACTATATTCACATTGAATACACGCATATTTGATGCTGTTTGAATACAGATATTGAAACTCACTGTATCACACTATATTCACATTGAATACACGCATATTTGATGCTGTTTGAATACAGATATTGAAACTCACTGTATCACACAATATTCACATTCAATACACGTATATTTGATGCTGTTTGAATGTAAATATTGAAACTCACTGTATCACACTGTATTCACATTGAATACACGTATATTTGATGCTGTTTGAATGTAGATATTGAAACTCACTGTATCACACTATTTCACATTGAATACACGTATATTTGATGCTGTTTGAATGTAGATATTGAAACTCACTGTATCAAACTATATTCACATTGAATATACGTATATTTGATGCTGTTTGAATGTAGATATTGAAACTCACTGTATCACACTATATTCACATTGAATACACGTATATTTGATGCTGTTTGAATGTAGATATTGAAACTGATTCTATCACACTATATTCACATTAAATACACGTATATTTGATGCTGTTTGAATGTAAATATTGAAACTCACTGTATCACACTATATTCACATTGAATACACGTATATTTGATGCTGTTTGAATGTAGATATTGAAACTCACTGTATCACACTATATTCACATTGAATACACGTATATTTGATGCTGTTTGAATGTAGATATTGAAACTCACTGTATCACACTATATTCACATTGAATACAAATATATTTGATGCTGTTTGAATGTAGATATTGAAATTCACTGTATCACACTATATTCACATTGAATACACGTATATTTGATACTGTTTAATGTACATCATGAAACTGATTCTATAACACTATATTCACATTGAATACACGTATATTTGATATTGTTTAATGTACATCATGAAACTGATTCTATAACACTATATTCACATTGAATACACGCATATTTGATGCTGTTTGAATACAGATATTGAAACTCACTGTATCACACTATATTCACATTGAATACATGTATATTTGATACTGTTTGAAGGTACATCATGAAACTGATTCTATAACACTATATTCACATTGAATACACGTATATTTGATACTGTTTAATGTACATCATGAAACTGATTCTATAACACTATATTCACATTGAATACACGTATATTTGATACTGTTTAATGTACATCATGAAACTGATTCTATAACACTATATTCACATTGAATACACGTATATTTGATGCTGTTTGAATGTAGATATTGAAACTCACTGTATCACACTATATTCACATTGAATGCACGTATATTTGATGCTGTTTGAATGTAGATATTGAAACTCACTGTATCACACTATATTCACATTGAATACACGTATATTTCATAATGTTTGAATGTACATCATGAAACTGATTCTATAATACTATATTCACATTGAATACACATATATTTGATGCTGTTTGAATATAGATATTGAAACTCACTGTATCACACTATATTCACATTGAATACACGCATATTTGATGCTATTTGAATACAGATATTGAAACTCACTGTATCACACAATATTCACATTGAATACACGTATATTTGATGCTGTTTGAATGTAGATATTGAAACTCACTGTATCACACTATATTCACATTGAATACACGTATATTTGATGCTGTTTGAATGTAGATATTGAAACTCACTGTATCACACTATATTCACATTGAATATACGTATATTTGATGCTGTTTGAATGTAGATATTGAAACTCACTGTATCACACTGTCACTAATCAAGTAGACTAGGACCAGTTCGGGTTTCTCTCAAAGCTCGTGAATTGAATTATTTTGACTGCCGGTAAACTTTAAATGTCTTTGTATTTGTCTTAGAGGAGAGTGACGCAGTAGTAAGTATACGGATACGTGTAGACTATCTGTAGACTAGGCAAGTAATAGACTGTGTCAGACAATAGGTGAGTAAGTTTCCATTACTCCTCGTCTGGGACAAAATAGAGAGGGGGGAAGCCGCTTCTTGCTGGTCGATACGCCGCATCCGTCACATAGCCGGCCCTGTTTCGGACAAAACACCTTCGTCGGATGCGATTTCCAGCAGGCACAATTTAGTAGTAGGGCGTTCGAGTTCCCCGGCTTTCGTACGCACACGAGCGGAGCGGACGACACCATCGCTGCCACGGAAGACTTTTATTACTCGACCGGTTGGCCAGTCGCCACGACGTGAATTGTTGTCTACAATTAACACTAAGTCGCCAGTTGCAAGGTTTCGCCGATTCTTGAGCCACTTGCGTCGCTCAATTAACTCAGGAACATACTCTCGAAGCCATCTCTGCCAAAAATGACTCGCGATTGCTTGAGTATGACGCCAGGTCTTTGCGGATGGAGCGGGATGGTGAGATGAGTTATCCGGCACAGGATTTCCGTTGGCTCGACCGAGAAGAAAGTGGTTTGGGGTGAGTGGCTCCGGCTCACGAGGGTCGACAGCGACGTGCGTAAGAGGCCGACCGTTTAGCATGTTTTCAACTGCTACGAGGGCTGATGAGAGTGTCTCATCAGTTAACGTTTGACCATTCAATACAGATCGTAATGCGGATTTGCCTGATTGAATAAGTCGTTCCCAGCTGCCGCCAAAGTGTGGAGCAGCGGGTGGGTTGAATATCCAATGGATGGATTTTCGAGCGAGACGTTCGGCAATGGAGGATGAATCCAGATGTTTCATGGCGTCTCGTAGCTCTTTTTCACCTGCGGTTAGGTTAGTGCCGTTGTCACTGTACACGGTGGACGGGCAACCTCGACGATTCGCGAAGCGCCAAAAGGAGTGGAGAAATGAGTCGGTGTCGAGCGTCCATGCCATTTCGAAATGTACGGCGCGAGTGGTAAGGCACATAAAGATGACACCCCATCTCTTAGCGGTGCGCCGATTCAATACCACGTCGATTGGGCCGAAATAGTCTATTCCGGTGACAGTGAACGGGGGTAAGTGTGACATCAGTCGGTTGGCAGGTAGCGCAGACATCAGAGGCGGCTCCGGTTTGGCGTGCTTTAGGCGGCAGTCTGGACAACGGGCAAGCACCTTTTGTACGGTTTGACGGAACCGAAGGATGTAATATTCCAGTCTGAGCTCACTGATTGTCCGCTCAACGCGCTCATGGCCGACACGGATGTGACAGTGAATTATCAGCAATCGGGCGATCGGGCTGGCGTGATGAAGGATGATCGGGTGTTTGATAAGCTCAGTGAAAGCTCCTTTCTCAATACGTCCACGTACTCTTAACAATCCAGACTCGTCGATGAATGGTGTAAGCTGATTTAACTTCGATAACGCTGGAATGCCTTTTCCGCTCGACAACTCGTTGATTTCCAATTTGAAGAAAGCTTGCTGGTCGAGGCGTAAGGCGACTAATTTTGCGTCTAGGAGGTCGGATGCACTGAGATATCTGGGGCTAGGTTGCTGTACTGGATGCTTACAGTACATTCTCACAAAACGGACAAGCCACCCGATTACCCGCAGATATCGATCCCATGAAGAAACACCTTTCGCGTAGTTGAACAATGGGCTGGTTGCTGGTGAACGTATTACGCCGGCCCATTTTGTGGGTGCAATTTCTGGATCGTTTTCAGTAGGTTCCTCAAATCCTTCGGTTAGCGGCCAACTGCACGGGTGATGACGTAGGAACGGTGGTCCAGCAAACCAACGGTGGTTTTGGTTTAATGACTCGATGCGGATTCCACGTGATGCGTCATCAGCAGGATTTAGCTCCCCTGGTATGTGTCGCCACTGAGTTGCTTTTGACGATTCTAGAATTTCGGTTATCCGGTGGGCTACAAATGTGTGGAAACGACAGCTTTTAGCGTGGATCCATCGTAAAACAGTCGTAGAATCGGTCCAAAATGTTACGTCGATTTCCTTGTCCAGTCGTAGCTCGTGCACAACGGTTAAAGACAGCTGTAGGCCTAACACCGCACCTTTCAGTTCTAGTCGGGGGATGGATATTTGTCGAACTGGAGCAACTCTAGCCTTGCCGATCACAAGACGCACGCTGACCTTCCCGTTTGGATTAACTGCTCGATAGTAGACAGCTGCTCCGAATCCTAGTTCAGACGCGTCGGAAAACACGTGCAAAGAAACGGAGAGAGGTGATGCTTCGGCTCGTAAACTTCGTGGAATCTGAAGCTGTTGCAAATGTTGCAGGCTGGAGTGCCAATTTTTCCATCGTTTTTCTAGGCTGAGGGGTAGAGGGTCGTCCCAATGAATTTGCGCTCGCCAACAGTCTTGCAGGATGACTCTTGCTTGGAGGAGAACGGGACTCAAAAAACCAAGCGGATCATAAACGGACGCTGATACTTTCAACACTTCCCGCATGGTTGTGCGTTGAGAATCCATCGATACTTTGAATTCAAAGGCATCGGTTTCCCAGTTCAGCAATAGTCCAAGCGTTCCTTCAGTTGGTAATTGGTCGAAATTTAAATTCAGTGGTACGGACAGCGCTGTTTGATCTTGTTGAGCAAGGATGGTACGAGAGTTGGACATGATTTGCCTCAGTTCAAACCCCCCAAGTTGACATAGGCGTTTGACATGGACAATGTGGTTGCTCGTAACTAATTCGTTGTCGGCAGAATATAGCACGTTGTCGACATAAGTGTTTTCTTTTAGTACACGCACTACGTCCGGATACTTTTCTTGAAAGTCTTCTGCAGTACGGTGGATGGCAAAGATGCACGTCGTGGGGGATGAAACGGCACCAAACACGTGTCGGGTCATTTTGTATACGAGGACAGGTTCGGTGGATCCAGGTTTTCGGTAAAAGAAACGTAAAGCGTCCTGGTCTAGTTCTGGTACGGCAACTTGATGATACATTGCTTTGATGTCGGCAGCGACGGCGAACTTGAAATGTCTAAAACGTAGCAAAACTCCAACTAGGCTTGTCAACAAATCCGGTCCTTTGAGCAACGAATTGTTTAACGATTTTCCTTTGAACGTTGCCGAACAGTTGAACACGATTCGTACTTTGTCGGGCTTTCGGGGTGAGATGACGCCGTGATGTGGAATGTACCAAGTACGTCCTGGCGTACCGATTTCACTGGCTGATACGGGTTTGGCGTATCCTGACGAGATGTAGTCTTCCATGCCTTGGCGGTACTTTTCAGCATACCACGAATCTCGCATGAAGCGAGCTTCTAACATTTGGAATTGACGACTGACGACTGCATAATTGTTGGGTAACGTAACGTCGTTGTTCTTCCACATCAATCCAACTTCATAACGTTCTCCCGTATGGCGGATCGTGGACTTCAGAATGTTTAACGCGTACTGATCAGTATCGCTGAGGCGTTCCTTGTAAGGACTCGTGATACTTGATATGTCGTCTTCCCAAAGACGAGCGATGCTTTGTCGTAGTTCACATTCAGCTGATACAGTATGGATGAGATTAACACGAGGAAGTCCCGAGGAAGGTCTTGATGTTGGAATAGGCCCTGCCACACACCATCCAAATGGAGTAAGCACTGCGTCGGGTCCATCTGAATCTGGAGCAATACGCTCTTCGATGATAGTGTGTGCGCCGCGTACGTTGCGACCAATTAGGACGGCGACTTGCGATAGATCTACCGATGGTAGATCTAAGTCAGAAAGATGTTGCCATTTCGCTTTCAGTAATGGCCAGTCGAACTTGTGCCGTGATAAACGTATAGCTGGAACGACATAAGCTGATTTCACGTTGAACGTAGATGCGCCATCCTCGGAAGATAAGTTAAACGACACTTTCTTTGATGGAATCGATGGGTCTTCACCGTGGAATGTGCCAATGCAGAAAGAGCCGCTACTTCCTTCAAGTCCCAAAATTTCAGCAACCGTTTTCGTGATGAGAGTTGTTTCAGCACCGTTGTCGATTAGGGCGTATGTAGTAGCTAATTTGTCACCATTGGAGATTTGTACTGGAACGACAGCGAGAAGTACGTGTTGATCGAAGTCTTCAATGCTCGTGGTGCCAACACTAGCGACGGGAACGGAAGGGCTTTTTGCCGGCCCATTTGCGGATGGTTCAAAGGTCACGAAGATCTTTGGGGCACCGTGCAGGAGAGTGTGGTGACTTTTGTTACAGCCGTTTTCAGTACATTTTCGCTTCTTGAAGCATTCCCGACTTTTATGGCCGCGTCCCAGACATTTTAGACAACACCTCAGATTGCGGATCGCCTCAACTCTTTTGTCCATCGACAGCTGGACAAACTCTTCGCATTTCTCCATATGATGGTTCATGCTGCACAGAGGACATGAACGTTGTAGATCGGTAGAGGTTTCACGGTGTTGAGTTTCCGGGTGCTCAATTGTTTTCATGGCTTGGGGTACACTGCTAGTGGGAACAGGCTGTGACGTGCTATATACTCCAGGGCGAGACTGTTGTTTAGGACGATGCGATGTGTTGGCTGGTTTGCGCTCGGGTGTGTGTGCTGCAAACAGAGTATGTTTGATTACCATTTCTGCCTTCACGATGTTCTGGAGCCATTTGTCAAAGTCGTCCAGGGAAAGTGAATTCGGGTAGGCTTTCACTATTTTCTTTCCCCACTTGCTCTTCAGATCGTCGGGTAGTTTGTCGACAAGAGTTTCCAGTAAACCACTGGAACGTAGTTCACTTTCGTAGCCGAGATTTCGAAGCGAGGCTACGGCTCCATGCAACGTAGTACTGAATTTCAACAGCGTCTGATAGTCACGGGAATGTCGTATCACGGGCAAGCTTAATATTGTGCGGATGTATGCTCTGGATACGAGATGCGGATGTCCATAAGTTTGCTCAAGCTGCTTGAGAGCTTCTTCATATAATGCAGGGTTGTTGAGACAGTCTCCCAGACTGTCTCGGATTTCGCGTGTAACACAATGGCGGAGAATGGCCATTTTCTGGGTAGGTGTAAGATTTGGATCCCCTTCGACCATATCACGAAACATGGCTGCAAAGTCAGGCCATTTCAAAGGGTCTCCATCGAAGGGCTCACAGTCGATTTTTGGCTTACGGAATATCGATGTATGTGAGCGGTCGCCAACGATGTTGTTTGCCACAGGACTTAGCGACAGGCTCGTGTAAGGCCTTAAAGGTTCATTGGGTTTGCCAGTTGCGACGTTCGGGCTATTGTTTGTATGGCCATCCGGTGGTCCCCACACGTTGCTGCTGAATAAAGAGGCTCCTTGCGGCTGCTTTGGACGGGTTCCCAACGTGCAATATTCTTGTCCATTTTGCCACGGCATTGAACTCAACTTCCAATCGACCTTTTCTTTCGCGGGTTGATTTCGCTCTTCTAACCTCTTTAGCCGGTCACCCATTTCGGTTATGATGGCTTCATGTTGCTCGCGTAGACTTTTCTGTTCTTGTTCAAGCTGACGACGTTGCGTGATATTGGCGGTGTCACGGAGACGGCGATCTTTTTCTAATTCGAGAGTTAGGTTGCGCAATTTCACATTAGACTCGTGTAACTGCTGAGCGTGTTCGTTGGACTTCTGTTTCTCAAGGAGCAACGCTTCTTCAAGCTTACGACCTTTTTCTTCTTCTTCCTGCAGCCGCTTCCGCAGATCCAGACGAGATCCAGAAGACTTCACGGTTGTGTTGGTAACACTGCTTGCCACGTTGATGCTTTCTGGGGGGTTTTCTAGGTCGACTGGAAGTTCGATGGCGGCAGCTGCTTGTTGTGCCATCGATTCATTGATGATGCTACTACGCGGTGATTCAGATTGCCTTGCCTTAGCTAAGGCTTGATGGCGTTGATGGCTTGCGGCGATGAATCGGTCGATGTCTTGGAGGACGGATGTGCATTCTTCTTCTATTTTCTCCATGTAAGTAATGTCGTCATCATTCTTCGGGGGAACGTAATTGGGAGCAGCTAAATATCTTCGGTGGGCTTTGAGGCATGCTTCGAAAAGATCCATTATTAGTTCACGGTGGGATTGAATCGAGGTAGCACAAGCGCCTTGCTCCAACAATGTACGGCTTTTTTTCAGAATGTTTGTACAACGTCTTTTTTCGGTACTTCGGGCTCTTTTCAGGAAGCTGATGTTGACACCGGCCTGGTCGGATTCTACATCTTGAACGAAATCTTCGTCTGACACGGCGATGTCCTTTCGACGGCTAATGACAGTGTCATCGGAATCAGAATCCCCGCTGTACCGATCAGGTTCATCTTCGAGTGCTGTGGCCATTGCTGGTTGCTTTACGATAGGACTAAGCACACTCACAAGAAGGGTTTCACGAAAAGTAATGTAATCTTGACCACTGGCGGTAGTACGGCGTGGTGAATGGGCGGATGTGACGGATAATAACGGATGCGCCTAAACACGCGGTACTCGCGCACTAGCCAAGATGTAACTTTAGTACGGGGCACTTTAAACGGTTGAAAGTGATAGCAACGTGACGTGACTAGTGTTAACGATTGTCTTGAGCTGAAAGTATACGTCTGGATTCACGGATGTCATAGACATAGGCGGATACGTTTGGGCAAGACTGCGACTTACACACACACACTACGACGTCGATTTTATCTACCACTTCACTTTTAACGTCTCAGTTTGCTTGTCAAGCGATAGAATTGTTTTAAACGATTACTACAATTAAGAATTCTCTTCCAAGTTAACGGATGCCACGGATTTAAATGGATACCTTCGGTCACGCTGGTTTCACGCGTACGATGAGAGAGAATTTCCCGGTCGATGCACCAAATTTTGATTGTCACTAATCAAGTAGACTAGGACCAGTTCGGGTTTCTCTCAAAGCTCGTGAATTGAATTATTTTGACTGCCGGTAAACTTTAAATGTCTTTGTATTTGTCTTAGAGGAGAGTGACGCAGTAGTAAATATTTCATACTGTTTGAATGTAAATATTGAAACTCACTGTATCACACTATATTCACATTGAATACAGATATATTTGATACTGTTGAAGGTACATCATGAAACTGATTCTATAACACTATATTCACATTGAATACACGCATATTTGGTGCTGTTTGAATACAGATATTGAAACTCACTGTATCACACTATATTCACATTGAATACACGCATATTTGATGCTGTTTGAATACAGATATTGAAACTCACTGTATCACACAATATTCACATTGAATACACGTATATTTGATGCTGTTTGAATGTAGATATTGAAACTCACTGTATCACACTATATTCACATTGAATACACGTATATTTGATGCTGTTTGAATGTAGATATTGAAACTCACTGTATCACACTATATTCACATTGAATACACGTATATTTGATGCTGTTTGATACTCACTGTATATATATTCACATTGAATACACGTATATTTGATGCTGTTTGAATGTAGATATTGAAACTCACTGTATCACACTATATTCACATTGAATACACGATATATTTGATACTGTTTGAATGTAGATATTGAAACTGATTCTATAACACTATATTCACATTGAATACACGTATATTTGATGCTGTTTGAATGTAGATATTGAAACTCACTGTATCACACTATATTCACATTGAATACACGTATATTTGATGCTGTTTGAATGTAGATATTGAAACTCACTGTATCACACTATATTCACATTGAATACACGTATATTTGATGCTGTTTGAATGTAGATATTGAAACTCACTGTATCACACTATATTCACATTGAATACACGTATATTTGATGCTGTTTGAATGTAGATATTGAAACTCACTGTATCACACTATATTCACATTGAATACACGTATATTTGATACTGTTTGAATGTAGATCATGAAATGAAAATGATTCAAAAAAAATATATTCACATTGAATACACGCATATTTGATGCTGTTTGAATACAGATATTGAAACTCACTGTATCACACAATATTCACATTGAATACACGTATATTTGATGCTGTTTGAATGTAGATATTGAAACTCACTGTATCACACTATATTCACATTGAATACACGTATATTTGATGCTGTTTGAATGTAGATATTGAAACTCACTGTATCACACTATATTCACATTGAATACACGTATATTTGATGCTGTTTGAATGTAGATATTAAAACTCACTGTATCACACTATATTCACATTGAATACATATATATTTGATACTGTTTGAAGGTACATCATGAAACTGATTCTATAACACTATATTCACATTGAATACACGTATATTTGATGCTGTTTGAATGTAGATATTGAAACTCACTGTATCACACTATATTCACATTGAATACACGTATATTTGATGCTGTTTGAATGTAGATATTGAAACTCACTGTATCACACTATATTCACATTGAATACACGTATATTTGATGCTGTTTGAATGTAGATATTGAAACTCACTGTATCACACTATATTCACATTGAATACACGTATATTTGATGCTGTTTGAATGTAGATATTGAAACTCACTGTATCACACTATATTCACATTGAATACACGTATATTTCATAATGTTTGAATGCTGTTTGAATGTAGATATTGAAACTCACTGTATCACACTATATTCACATTGAATACACGTATATTTGATGCTGTTTGAATGTAGATATTGAAACTCACTGTATCACACTATATTCACATTGAATACACGTATATTTGATAATGTTTGAATGTAGATCATGAAACTGATTCTATAACACTATATTCACATTGAATACACGTATATTTGATGCTGTTTGAATGTAGATATTGAAACTCACTGTATCACACTATATTCACATTGAATACACGTATATTTGATACTGTTTGAATGTAGATATGAAACTGATTCTATAACACTATATTCACATTGAATACACGTATATTTGATGCTGTTTGAATGTAGATATTGAAACTCACTGTATCACACTATATTCACATTGAATACACGTATATTTGATGCTGTTTGAATGTAGATATTGAAACTCACTGTATCACACTATATTCACATTGAATACACGTATATTTGATGCTGTTTGAATGTAGATATTGAAACTCACTGTATCACACTATATTCACATTGAATACACGTATATTTGATAATGTTTGAATGTAGATCATGAAACTGATTCTATAACACTATATTCACATTGAATACACGTATATTTGATGCTGTTTGAATGTAGATATTGAAACTCACTGTATCACACTATATTCACATTGAATACACGTATATTTGATGCTGTTTGAATGTAGATATTGAAACTCACTGTATCACACTATATTCACATTGAATACACGTATATTTGATGCTGTTTGAATGTAGATATGAAACTGATTCTATAACACTATATTCACATTGAATACACGTATATTTGATGCTGTTTGAATGTAGATATTGAAACTCACTGTATCACACTATATTCACATTGAATACACGTATATTTGATGCTGTTTGAATGTAGATCATGAAACTGATTCTATAACACTATATTCACATTGAATACACGTATATTTGATGCTGTTTGAATGTAGATATTGAAACTCACTGTATCATACTATATTCACATTGAATACACGTATATTTGATGGTGTTTGAGTGTAGATATTGAAACTCACTGACTCATACTATATTCACATTGAATACACGTATATTTGATAATGTTTGAATGTAGATATTGAAACTGATTCTATAACACTATATTCACATTGAATACACGTATATTTGATGCAGTTCAAATGTAGATATTGAAACTCACTATATTCACATTGAATACACGTATATTTGATGCTGTTTGAATGTAGATATTGAAACTCACTGTATCACACTATATTCACATTGAATACACGTATATTTGATACTGTTTGAATGTAGATCATGAAACTGATTCTATAACACTATATTCACATTGAATACACGTATATTTGATGCTGTTTGAATGTAGATATTGAAACTCACTGTATATATATTCACATTGAATACACGTATATTTGATGCTGTTTGAATGTAGATATTGAAACTCACTGTATCACACTATATTCACATTGAATACACGTATATTTGATGCTGTTTGAATGTAGATATTGAAACTGATTCTATAACACTATATTCACATTGAATACACGTATATTTGATGCTGTTTGAATGTAGATCATGAAACTGATTCTATAACACTATATTCACATTGAATACACGTATATTTGATGCTGTTTGAATGTAGATATTGAAACTCACTGTATCACACTATATTCACATTGAATACACGTATATTTGATGCTGTTTGAATGTAGATATTGAAACTGATTCTATATCACACTATATTCACATTGAATACACGTATATTTGATGCTGTTTGAATGTAGATATTGAAACTCACTGTATCACACTATATTCACATTGAATACACGTATATTTGATGCTGTTTGAATGTAGATATTGAAACTCACTGTATCACACTATATTCACATTGAATACACGTATATTTGATGCTGTTTGAATGTAGATATTGAAACTGATTCTATAACACTATATTCACATTGAATACACGTATATTTGATGCTGTTTGAATGTAGATATTGAAACTCACTGTATCACACTATATTCACATTGAATACACGTATATTTGATGCTGTTTGAATGTAGATATTGAAACTCACTGTATCACACTATATTCACATTGAATACACGTATATTTGATGCTGTTTGAATGTAGATATTGAAACTGATTCTATCACACTATATTCACATTGAATACACGTATATTTGATACTGTTTGAATGTAGATCATGAAACTGATTCTATAACACTATATTCACATTGAATACACGTATATTTGATGCTGTTTGAATGTAGATATTGAAACTCACTGTATCACACTATATTCACATTGAATACACGTATATTTGATGCTGTTTGAATGTAGATATTGAAACTCATTGTATAACACTATATTCACATTGAATACACGTATATTTGATGCTGTTTGAATGTAGATATTGAAACTGATTCTATAACACTATATTCACATTGAATACACGTATATTTGATGCTGTTTGAATGTAGATATTGAAACTGATTCTATAACACTATATTCACATTTGAATACACGTATATTTGATGCTGTTTGAATGTAGATATTGAAACTCATTGTATCACACTATATTCACATTGAATACACGTATATTTGATGCTGTTTGAATGTAGATATGAAACTGATGTATAACACTATATTCACATTGAATACACGTATATTTGATGCTGTTTGAATGTAGATATTGAAACTCACTGTATCACACTATATTCACATTGAATACACGTATATTTGATGCTGTTTGAATGTAGATATTGAAACTCATTGTATCACACTATATTCACATTGAATACACGTATATTTGATGCTGTTTGAATGTAGATATTGAAACTGATTCTATAACACTATATTCACATTGAATACACGTATATTTGATGCTGTTTGAATGTAGATATTGAAACTCACTGTATCACACTATATTCACATTGAATACACGTATATTTGATACTGTTTGAATGTAGATCATGAAACTGATTCTATAACACTATATTCACATTGAATACACGTATATTTGATAATGTTTGAATGTAGATATGAAACTGACTATAACACTATATTCACATTGAATACACGTATATTTGATGCTGTTTGAATGTAGATATGAAACTGATTGTATCACACTATATTCACATTGAATACACGTATATTTGATGCTGTTTGAATGTAGATATTGAAACTCATTCTATAACACTATATTCACATTGAATACACGTATATTTGATGCTGTTTGAATGTAGATCATGAAACTGATTCTATAACACTATATTCACATTGAATACACGTATATTTGATGCTGTTTGAATGTAGATATGAAACTGATTCTATAACACTATATTCACATTGAATACACGTATATTTGATGCTGTTTGAATGTAGATATTGAAACTCACTGTATCACACTATATTCACATTGAATACACGTATATTTGATGCTGTTTGAATGTAGATATTGAAACTGATTCTATAACACTATATTCACATTGAATACACGTATATTTGATGCTGTTTGAATGTAGATATTGAAACTCACTGTATCACACTATATTCACATTGAATACACGTATATTTGATGCTGTTTGAATGTAGATATTGAAACTGATTCTGTATAACACTATATTCACATTGAATACACGTATATTTGATGCTGTTTGAATGTAGATATGAAACTCATTGTATAACACTATATTCACATTGAATACACGTATATTTGATGCTGTTTGAATGTAGATATTGAAACTGATTCTATAACACTATATTCACATTGAATACACGTATATTTGATGCTGTTTGAATGTAGATATTGAAACTGATTCTATAACACTATATTCACATTGAATACACGTATATTTGATGCTGTTTGAATGTAGATATTGAAACTCATTGTATCACACTATATTCACATTGAATACACGTATATTTGATGCTGTTTGAATGTAGATATGAAACTCATTGTATAACACTATATTCACATTGAATACACGTATATTTGAGGCTGTTTGAATGTAGATATTGAAACTCACTGTATATACTATATTCACATTGAATACACGTATATTTGATGCTGTTTGAATGTAGATATTGAAACTGATTCTATAACACTATATTCACATTGAATACACGTATATTTGATGCTGTTTGAATGTAGATATTGAAACTGATTCTATAACACTATATTCACATTGAATACACGTATATTTGATGCTGTTTGAATGTAGATATTGAAACTGATTCTATCACACTATATTCACATTGAATACACGTATATTTGATGCTGTTTGAATGTAGATATTGAAACTGATTCTATAACACTATATTCACATTGAATACACGTATATTTGATGCTGTTTGAATGTAGATATTGAAACTGATTCTATAACACTATATTCACATTGAATACACGTATATTTGATGCTGTTTGAATGTAGATATTGAAACTCATTGTATCACACTATATTCACATTGAATACACGTATATTTGATGCTGTTTGAATGTAGATCATGAAACTGATTCTATAACACTATATTCACATTGAATACACGTATATTTGATGCTGTTTGAATGTAGATATTGAAACTCATTGTATAACACTATATTCACATTGAATACACGTATATTTGATGCTGTTTGAATGTAGATATTGAAACTGATGTATCACACTATATTCACATTGAATACACGTATATTTGATGCTGTTTGAATGTAGATCATGAAACTGATTCTATAACACTATATTCACATTGAATACACGTATATTTGATGCTGTTTGAATGTAGATATTGAAACTGATTCTATAACACTATATTCACATTGAATACACGTATATTTGATGCTGTTTGAATGTAGATATTGAAACTCATTGTATCACACTATATTCACATTGAATACACGTATATTTGATGCTGTTTGAATGTAGATTGAAACTGATTGTATAACACTATATTCACATTGAATACACGTATATTTGATGCTGTTTGAATGTAGATATTGAAACTGATTCTATAACACTATATTCACATTGAATACACGTATATTTGATGCTGTTTGAATGTAGATATGAAACTGATTCTATAACACTATATTCACATTGAATACACGTATATTTGATGCTGTTTGAATGTAGATATTGAAACTGACTGTATCACACTATATTCACATTGAATACACGTATATTTGATGCTGTTTGAATGTAGATATTGAAACTGATTCTATAACACTATATTCACATTGAATACACGTATATTTGATGCTGTTTGAATGTAGATATTGAAACTGATTGTATCACACTATATTCACATTGAATACACGTATATTTGATGCTGTTTGAATGTAGATATGAAACTGATTCTATAACACTATATTCACATTGAATACACGTATATTTGATGCTGTTTGAATGTAGATATTGAAACTGATTCTATAACACTATATTCACATTGAATACACGTATATTTGATGCTGTTTGAATGTAGATATTGAAACTGATTCTATCACACTATATTCACATTGAATACACGTATATTTGATGCTGTTTGAATGTAGATATGAAACTGATTCTATAACACTATATTCACATTGAATACACGTATATTTGATGCTGTTTGAATGTAGATATTGAAACTGATTCTATAACACTATATTCACATTGAATACACGTATATTTGATGCTGTTTGAATGTAGATATTGAAACTGATTCTATAACACTATATTCACATTGAATACACGTATATTTGATGCTGTTTGAATGTAGATATTGAAACTCATTGTATCACACTATATTCACATTGAATACACGTATATTTGATGCTGTTTGAATGTAGATATGAAACTGATTCTATAACACTATATTCACATTGAATACACGTATATTTGATGCTGTTTGAATGTAGATATTGAAACTCACTGTATCACACTATATTCACATTGAATACACGAATATGTGATCAAGTTTCAAGGTAGATCATGAAACTGATTCTATCACACTATATTCACATTGAATACTCGTATATTTGTTGCTGTTTGAATGTAGATATGGAAACTTATTGTATCACACTATATTCACATTGAATACACGTATATTTGATGCTGTTTGAATGTAGATATTGAAACTGATTCTATAACACTATATTCACATTGAATACACGTATATTTGATGCTGTTTGAATGTAGATATTGAAACTGATTCTATAACACTATATTCACATTGAATACACGTATATTTGATGCTGTTTGAATGTAGATATTGAAACTCATTGTATCAACACTATATTCACATTGAATACACGTATATTTGATGCTGTTTGAATGTAGATATTGAAACTCATGTATCAACACTATATTCACATTGAATACACGTATATTTGATGCTGTTTGAATGTAGATATTGAAACTCATTGTATAACACTATATTCACATTGAATACACGTATATTTGATGCTGTTTGAATGTAGATATGAAACTGATTCTATAACACTATATTCACATTGAATACACGTATATTTGATGCTGTTTGAATGTAGATATTGAAACTGATTCTATAACACTATATTCACATTGAATACACGTATATTTGATGCTGTTTGAATGTAGATATGAAACTGATTCTATAACACTATATTCACATTGAATACACGTATATTTGATGCTGTTTGAATGTAGATATTGAAACTGATTGTATCACACTATATTCACATTGAATACACGTATATTTGATGCTGTTTGAATGTAGATATTGAAACTCACTGTATCATACTATATTCACATTGAATACACGTATATTTGATGCTGTTTGAATGTAGATATTGAAACTGATTCTATAACACTATATTCACATTGAATACACGTATATTTGATGCTGTTTGAATGTAGATATTGAAACTCATTGTATCACTATATTCACATTGAATACACGTATATTTGATGCTGTTTGAATGTAGATATGAAACTGATTCTATAACACTATATTCACATTGAATACACGTATATTTGATGCTGTTTGAATGTAGATATTGAAACTGATTCTATAACACTATATTCACATTGAATACACGTATATTTGATGCTGTTTGAATGTAGATATTGAAACTGATTGTATCACACTATATTCACATTGAATACACGTATATTTGATGCTGTTTGAATGTAGATATTGAAACTGATTCTATAACACTATATTCACATTGAATACACGTATATTTGATGCTGTTTGAATGTAGATATTGAAACTCATTCTATCACACTATATTCACATTGAATACACGTATATTTGATGCTGTTTGAATGTAGATATTGAAACTGATTCTATAACACTATATTCACATTGAATACACGTATATTTGATGCTGTTTGAATGTAGATATTGAAACTGATTCTATAACACTATATTCACATTGAATACACGTATATTTGATGCTGTTTGAATGTAGATATTGAAACTGACTGTATCACACTATATTCACATTGAATACACGTATATTTGATGCTGTTTGAATGTAGATATGAAACTGATTCTATAACACTATATTCACATTGAATACACGTATATTTGATGCTGTTTGAATGTAGATATTGAAACTCATTGTATCACACTATATTCACATTGAATACACGTATATTTGATGCTGTTTGAATGTAGATATTGAAACTGATTCTATAACACTATATTCACATTGAATACACGTATATTTGATGCTGTTTGAATGTAGATATTGAAACTCACTGTATCAACACTATATTCACATTGAATACACGTATATTTGATGCTGTTTGAATGTAGATATTGAAACTGATTCTATAACACTATATTCACATTGAATACACGTATATTTGATGCTGTTTGAATGTAGATATTGAAACTGATTCTATAACACTATATTCACATTGAATACACGTATATTTGATGCTGTTTGAATGTAGATATTGAAACTGATTCTATAACACTATATTCACATTGAATACACGTATATTTGATGCTGTTTGAATGTAGATATTGAAACTCACTGTATCATACTATTGAATGTAGATATTGAAACTCACTGTATCACACTATATTCACATTGAATACACGTATGTTTGATGCTGTTTGAAACTGTAGATATTGAAACT
>NC_081337.1:1882837-2045632 GCF_022539665.2 Daphnia carinata
ACAAAATATTTACATTGAATACAGGTATATTTGATACTTGTTTGAATGTACATCATGAAACTGATTCTATAACACTATATTCACATTGAATACACGTATATTTGATACTGTTTTATGTACATAATGAAACTGATTCTATAACACTATATTCACATTGAATACACGTATATTTGATGCTGTTTGAATGTAGATATTGAAACTCACTGTACCACACTATATTCACATTGAATACAGATATATTTGATACTGTTTGACGGTTCATTATGAAACTGATTCTATAACACTATATTCACATTGAATACACGTATATTTGATGCTGGTTGAATGTAGATATTGAAACTCACTGTATCACACTATATTCACATTGAATACACGTATATTTGGTGCTGTTTGAATGTAGATATTGAAACTCACTGAATCATACTATATTCACATTGAATACACGTATATTTGATGCTATTTGAATGTAGATATTAAAACTCACTGTATCACACTATATTCACATTGAATACAGATATATTTGATACTGTTTGAATGTAGATATTGAAACTCACTGTATCACACTATATTCACATTGAATACAGATATATTTGATACTGTTTGAAGGTACATCATGAAACTGATTCTATAATACTATATTCACATTGAATACACGTATATTTGATTCTGTTTGAATGTAGATATTGAAACTCACTGTATCACACTATATTCACATTGAATACACGTAGATTTGATGCTGTTTAAATGTAGATATTGAAACTCACTGTATCACACTATATTTACATTGAATACACGTATATTTGATGCTGTTTGAATGTAGATATTAAAACTCACTGTATCACACTATATTCACATTGAATACAGATATATTTGATACTGTTTGACGGTACATCATGAAACTGATTCTATAACACTATATTCACATTGAATACACGTATATTTGATGCTGTTTGAATGTAGATATTAAAACTCACTGTATCACACTATATTCACATTGAATAAAGATATATTTGATACTGTTTGAAGGTACATCATGAAACTGATTCTATAACACTACATTCACATTGAATACACGTGTATTTGATGCTGTTTGAATGTCGATATTGAAACTCACTGTATCACACTATATTCACATTGAATACACGTATATTTCATAATGTTTGAATGTACATCATGAAACTGATTCTATAAAACTATATTCACATTGAATACACGCATATTTGATGCTGTTTAAATGCAGATATTGAAACTCACTGTATCACACTATATTCACAATGAATACACGTAGATTTGATGCTGTTTAAATGTAGATATTGAAACTCACTGTATCACACTATATTCATATTGAATACAGATATATTTGATACTGTTTGACGGTACATAATTAAACTGATTCTATAACACTATATTCACATTGAATACACGTATATTTGATGCTGTTTGAATGTAGATATTGAACCTCACTGTATCACACTATATTCACATTGAATACACGTATATTTGATGCTGTTTGAATGTAGATATTGAAACTCACTGTATCACACTATATTGACATTGAATACACGTATATTTGATGCTGTTTGAATGTAGATATTGAAACTCACTGTATCACACTACATTCACATTGAATACACGTAGATTTGATGCTGTTTAAATGTAGATATTGAAACTCACTGTATCACACTATATTCACATTGAATACACGTATATTTGGTGCTGTTTGAATGTAGATATTAAAACTCACTGTATCACACTATATTCACATTGAATACAGATATATTTGATACTGTTTGAAGGTACATCATGAAACTGATTCTATAACACTATATTGACATTGAATACACGTATATTTGATACTGTTTGAATGTAGATCATTGAAACTCACTGTATCAGACTATATTCACATTGAATACACGCATATTTGGTGCTGTTTGAATACAGATATTGAAACTCACTGTATCACACTATATTCACATTGAATACACGTATATTTGATGCTGTTTGAATGTAGATATTGAAATTCACTGTATCACATTACATTCACATTGAATACACGTAGATTTGATGCTGTTTAAATGTAGATATTGAAACTCACAAAATCACACTATATTCACGTTGAATACACGTATATTTGATGCTGTTTGAATGTTGATATTGAAACTCACTGTATCACACTATATTCACTTTGAATACACGTATATTTGATGCTGTTTGAATGTAGATATTGAAACTCACTGTATCACACTATATTCACATTGAATATACGTATATTTGATGCTGTTTGAATGTAGATATTGAAACTCACTGTATCACACTATATTCACATTGAATACAGATATATTTGATACTGTTTGACGGTACATCATGAAACTGATTCTATAACACTATATTCACATTGAATACACGCATATTTGATGCTGTTTAAATGCAGATATTGAAACTCACTGTATCACACTATATTCACATTGAATACACGTATATTTGATGCTGTTTGAATGTAGATATTGAAACTCACTGTATCACACTATATTCACATTGAATACACGTATATTTGGTGCTGTTTGAATGTAGATATTGAAACTCACTGTATCACACTATATTCACATTGAACACACGTTTATTTGATACTGTTTGAATGTAGATATTGAAACTCACTGTATCACATTACATTCACATTGAATACACGTAGATTTGATGCTGTTTAAATGTAGATATTGAAACTCACTGTATCACACTATATTCACATTGAATACACGTATATTTGATGCTGTTTGAATGTAGATATTGAAACTCACTGTATCACACTATATTCACATTGAATACACGTATATTTGATACTGTTTGAAGGTACATCATGAAACTGATTCTATAACACTATATTCACATTGAATACACGTATATTTGATGCTGTTTGAATGTAGATATTGAAACTCACTGTATCACACTATATTCACATTGAATACACGTATATTTGATGCTGTTTGAATGTAGATATTGAAACTCACTGTATCACACTATATATTCACATTGAATACACGTATATTTGATACTGTTTAATGTACATCATGAAACTGATTCTATAACACTATATTCACATTGAATACACGCATATTTGATGCTGTTTGAATACAGATATTGAAACTCACTGTATCACACTATATTCACATTGAATACAGATATATTTGATACTGTTTGAAGGTACATCATGATACTGATTCTATAACACTATATTCACATTGAATACACGTATATTTGATGCTGTTTGAATGTAGATATTGAAACTCACTGTCTCACACTATATTCACATTGAATGCACGTATATTTGATGCTGTTTGAATGTAGATATTGAAACTCACTGTATCACACTATATTCACATTGAATACACGTATATTTGATGCTGTTTGAATGTAGATATTGAAACTCACTGTATCACACTATATTCACATTGAATACAGATATATTTGATACTGTTTGAAGGTACATCATGAAACTGATTCTATAACACTATATTCATATTGAATACACGTGTATTTGATGCTGTTTGAATGTACATTATGAAACTGATTCTATAACACTATATTCACATTGAATACACGTAGATTTGATGTTGTTTAAATGTAGATATTAAAACTCACTGTATCACTTTATATTCACATTGAATACAGATATATTTGATACTGTATGAAGGTACATCATGAAACTGATTCTATAACACTATATTCACATTGAATACACGTATATTTGATGCTGTTTGAATGTAGATATTGAAACTCGCTGTATCACACTATATTCACATTGAATATACGTATATTTGATGCTGTTTGAATGTAGATATTGAAACTCACTGTATAACACTATATTCACATTGAATACACGTATATTTGATGCTGTTTGAATGTAGATATTGAAACTCAATGTATCACACTATATTCACATTGAATATACGTATATTTGATGCTGTTTGAATGTAGATATTGAAACTCACTGTATCACACTATATTCACATTGAACACAGATATATTTGATACTGTTTAATGTACATCATGAAACTGATTCTATAACACTATATTCACATTGAATACACGTATATTTGATGCTGTTTGAATGTAGATATTGAAACTCACTGTATCACACTATATTCACTTTGAATACACGTATATTTGATGCTGTTTGAATGTAGATATTGAAACTGATTCTATAACACTATATTCACATTGAATACACGTATATTTCATGCTGTTTGAATGTAGATATTGAAACTCACTGCATCACACTATATTCACATTGAATACACGTATATTTGATGCTGTTTGAATGTAGATATTGAAACTCACTGTATCACACTATATTCACATTGAATACACGTATATTTCATGCTGTTTGAATGTAGATATTGAAACTCACTGTATCACACTATATTCACATTGAATACACATATATTTGATGCTGTTTGAATGTAGATATTAAAACTCACTGTATCACACTATATTCACATTGAATACAGATATATTTGATACTGTTTAATGTACATCATGAAACTGATTCTATAACACTATATTCACATTGAATACACGTATATTTGATGCTGTTTGAATTTAGATATTGAAACTCACTGTATCACACTATATTCACATTGAATACAGATATATTTGATACTGTTTGAAGGTACATCATGATACTGATTCTATAACACTATATTCACATTGAATACGTATATTTGATGCTGTTTGAATGTAGATATTGAAACTCACTGTATCACACTATATTCACATTGAATACACGTATATTTGATGCTGTTTGAATGTAGATATTGAAACTCACTGTATCACACTATATTCACATTGAATACAGATATATTTGATATTGTTTGAAGGTACATCATGAAACTGATTCTATAACACTATATTCATATTGAATACACGTGTATTTGATGCTGTTTGAATGTACATTATGAAACTGATTCTATAACACTATATTCACATTGAATACACGTAGATTTTGATGCTGTTTAAATGTAGATATTAAAACTCACTGTATCACACTATATTCACATTGAATACAGATATATTTGATACTGTATGAAGGTACATCATGAAACTGATTCTATAACACTATATTCACATTGAATACACGTATATTTGATGCTGTTTGAATGTAGATATTGAAACTCGCTGTATCACACTATATTCACATTGAATATACGTATATTTGATGCTGTTTGAATGTAGATATTGAAACTCACTGTATAACACTATATTCACATTGAATACACGTATATTTGATGCTGTTTGAAGGTAGATATTGAAACTCAATGTATCACACTATATTCACATTGAATATACGTATATTTGATGCTGTTTGAATGTAGATATTGAAACTCACTGTATCACACTATATTCACATTGAATACACGTATATTTGATACTGTTTAATGTACATCATGAAACTGATTCTATAACACTATATTCACATTGAATACACGTATATTTGATGCTGTTTGAATGTAGATATTGAAACTCACTGTATCACACTATATTCACATTGAATACACGTATATTTGATGCTGTTTGAATGCAGATATTGAAACTCACTGTATCACACTATATTCACATTGAATACAGGTATATTTGATGCTGTTTGAATGTAGATATTGAAACTCACTGTATCACACTATATTCACATTGAATACAGATATATTTGATACTGTTTGACGGTACATAATTAAACTGATTCTATAACACTATATTCACATTGAATACACGTATATTTGATGCTGTTTGAATGTAGATATTAAAACTCACTGTATCACACTATATTCAAATTGAATACAGATATATTTGATACTGTTTGAATGTAGATATTGAAACTCACTGTATCACACTATATTCACATTGAATACACGTATATTTGATGCTGTTTGAATGTAGATATTGAAACTCAGTGTACCACACTATATTCACATTGAATACAGATATATTTGATACTGTTTGACGGTACATCATGAAACTGATTCTATAACACTATATTCACATTGAATACACGTATATTTGATGCTGTTTGAATGTAGATATTGAAACTCACTGTATCACACTATATTCACATTGAATACACGTATATTTGATGTTGTTTGAATGTAGATATTGAAACTCGCTGTATCAAACTATATTCACATTGAATACACGTATATTTGATGCTGTTTGAATGTAGATATTGAAACTCACTGTATCACACTATATTCACATTGAATACACGTATATTTCATAATGTTTGAATGTACATCATGAAACTGATTCTATAACACTATATTCACATTGAATACACGCATATTTGATGCTGTTTAAATGCAGATATTGAAACTCACTGTATCACACTATATTCACAATGAATACACGTAGATTTGATGCTGTTTGAATGTAGATATTGAAACTCACTGTGACACACAATATTCATATTGAATACACGTATATTTCATAATGTTTGAATGTACATCATAAAACTGATTCTATAACACTATATTCACATTGAATACACGTGTATTTGATGCTGTTTGAATGTAGATATTAAAACTCACTGTATCACACTATATTCACATTGAATACAGATATATTTGATACTGTTTGAATGTAGATATTGAAACTCACTGTATCACACTATATTCACATTGAATATACGTATATTTAATGCTGTTTGAATGTAGATATTGAAACTCACTGTATCACACTATATTCACATTGAATACACGTATATTGGGTACTGTTTAATGTACATCATAAAACTGATTCTATAACACTATATTCACATTGAATACACGTGAATTTGATGCTGTTTAAATGCAGATATTGAAACTCACTGTATCACAAAATATTTACATTGAATACAGGTATATTTGATACTGTTTGAATGTACATTATGAAACTGATTCTATAACACTATATTCACATTGAATACACGTATATTTGATGCTATTTGAATGTAGATATTAAAACTCACTGTATCACACTATATTCACATTGAATACAGATATATTTGATACTGTTTGAATGTAGATATTGAAACTCACTGTATCACACTATATTCACATTGAATACACGTATATTTGATACTGTTTAATGTATTTCATGAAACTGATTCTATAACACTATATTCACATTGAATACACGTATATTTGGTGCTGTTTGAATGTAGATATTAAAACTCACTGTATCACACTATATTCACATTGAATACACGTATATTTGATGCTGTTTGAATGTACATCATGAAACTGATTCTATAACACTATATTCACATTGAATACACGTATATTTGATGCTGTTTGAATGTAGATATTAAAACTCACTGTATCACACTATATTCACATTGAATACACGTATATTTGATGCTGTTTGAATATAGATATTGAAACTCACTGTATCACACTATATTCACATTGAATACACGTATATTTGATACTGTTTAATGTACATCATGAAACTGATTCTATAACACTATATTCACATTGAATACACGCATATTTGATGCTGTTTGAATGTAGATATTGAAACTCACTGTATCACACTATATTCACATTGAATACACGTATATTTGATGCTGTTTGAATGTAGATATTGAAACTCCCTGTATCACACTATATTCACATTGAATACATGTATATTTGATACTGTTTGAATGTAGATCATGAAACTGATTCTATAACACTACATTCACATTGAATACACGCACCGTCAAACATTATGAAATATACGTGTATTCAATGTGAATATAGTGTGATACAGTGAGTTTCAATATCTATATTCAAACAGCACCAAATATACGTGTATTCAATGTGAATATAGTGTTATAGAATCAGTTTCATGATGTACATTAAAACAGTATCACTATACGTGTATTCAATGTGAATATAGTGTGATACAGTGAGTTTCAATATCTATATTCGAACAGCACCAGATATACGTGTATTCAATGTGAATATAGTGTGATACAGTGAGTTTCAATATCTACATTCAAACACCATCAAATATACCTGTATTCAATGTAAATATTTTGTCATACAGTGAGTTTCAATATCTACATTCAAACAGCATCAAATATACGTGTATTCAATGTGAATATAGTGTGATATAGTGAGTTTCAATATCTACATTCAAACAGCATCAAATATACGTGTATTCAATGTGAATATAGTGTGATACAGTGAGTTTCAATATCTACATTCAAACAGCATCAAATACACGTTTATTCAATGTGAATATAGTGTGATACAGTGAGTTTCAATATCTACATTCAAACATTATGAAATATACGTGTATTCAATGTGAATATAGTGTTATAGAATCAGTTTCATGATATACATTCAAACAGTATCAAACATACGTGTATTCAATGTGAATATAGTGGTATAGAATCAGATTCATGATGCACATTCAAACAGTATCAAATATACCTGTATTCAATGTAAATATTTTGTGATAATGTCAGTTTCAATATCTACATTCAAACAGCATCAAATATACGTGTTTTCAATGTGAATATAGTGTGATACAGTGAGTTTCAATATCTACATTCAAACAGCATCAAATATACGTGTATTCCATGTGAATATAGTGTTATAGAATCAGTTTCATGATGTGCATTCAAACAATTATCAAATATACGTGTATTCAATGTGAATATAGTGGTATACAATCAGTTTCATGATGTACATTCAAACAGCATCAAATATACGTGTATTCAATGTGAATATAGTGTTATAGAATCAGTTTCAATATCTATATTCAACCAGCATCAAATATACGTGTATTCAATGTGAATATAGTGTTATAGAATCAGTTTCAATATCTATATTCAAACAGCACCAAATATACGTGTATTCATTGTGAATATAGTGTGATACAGTAAGTTTCAATATCTACATTCAAACAGCATCAAATATACGTGTATTCAATGTGAATATAGTGTGATACAGTGAGTTTTAATATCTACATTCAAACAGCATCAAATATACGTATATTCAATGTGAATATAGTGTGATACAGTGAGTTTCAATATCTACATTCAAACAGTATCAAATATATGTGTATTCAATGTGAATATAGTGTTATAGAATCAGTTTCATGATGTACAGTAAACAGTATCAAATATACGTGTATTCAATGTGAATATAGTGTTAAAGAATCAGTTTCATGATGTACATTCAAACATTATGAAATATACGTGTATTCAATGTGAATATAGTGTGATACAGTGAGTTTCAATATCTACATTCAAACAGTATCAAATATATCTGTATTCAATGTGAATGTAGTGTGATACAGTGAGTTTTAATATCTACATTCAAATAGCATCAAATATACGTGTATTCAATGTGAATATAGTGTTATAGAATCAGTTTCATGAAATACATTAAACAGTATCAAATATACGTGTATTCAATGTGAATATAGTATGATACAGTGAGTTTTTATATCTACATTCAAACAGCTTCAAATATACGTGTATTCAATGTGAATATAGTGTGATAAAGTGAGTTTCAATATCTACATTCAAACAGTATCAAATATACGTGTATTCAATGTGAATATAGTGTGATACAGTGAGTTTCAATATCTTTATTCAAACAGCATCAAATATACGTGTACTCAATGTGAATATAGTGTTATAGAATCAGTTTAATGATGTACCTTCAAACAACATCAAATATACGTGTATTCAATGTGAATATAGTGTGATACAGTCAGTTTCAATATCAACAGTCAAACAGCATCAAATATACGTGTAATCAATGTGAATATAGTGTTATAGAATCAGTTTCATGATATACATTCAAACAGTATCAAACATACGTGTATTCAATGTGAATATAGTGTGATACAGTGAGTTTCAATATCTATATTCAAACAGCACCAAATATACGTGTATTCAAAGTGAATATAGTGTGATACAGTGAGTTTCAATATCTACATTCAAACAGCATCAAATATACGTGTATTCCATGTGAATATAGTGTTATAGGATCAGTTTCATGATGTACATTCAAACAGTATGAAATATAAGTGTATTCAATGTGAATATAGTGTGATACAGTGAGTTTCAATATCTGCGTTCAAACAGCATCAAATATACGTGTATGCAATGTGAATATAGTGTTATAGAATCAGTTTAATGATGTACCTTCAAACAACATCAAATATACGTGTATTCAATGTGAATATAGTGTGATACAGTGAGTTTCAATATCTACATTCAAACAGCATCAAATATACGTGTATTCAATGTGAATATAGTGTGATACAGTGAGTTTCAATATCAACATTCAAACAGCTTCAAATATACGTGTATTCAATGTGAATATTGTGTGATACAGTGAGTTTCAATATCTACATTCAAACAGCATCAAATATACGTGTATTCAATGTGAATATAGTGTGATACAGTGATTTTCAATATCAACAGTCAAACAGCATCAAATATACGTGTATTCAATGTGAATAAAGTGTGATACAGTGAGTTTCAATATCAACATTCAAACAGCTTCAAATATACGTGTATTCAATGTGAATATTGTGTGATACAGTGAGTTACAATATCTACATTCAAACAGCATCAAATATACGTGTATTCAATGTGAATATAGTGTGATACATTGAGTTTCAATATCTACATTCAAACAGCATCAAATACACATGTATTCAGTGTGAATATAGTGTTATAGAACCAGTTTCATGATGTACCGTCAAACAGTATCAAATATATCTGTATTCAATGTGAATATAGTGTGATACAGTGAGTTTTAATATCTACATTCAAACAGCATCAAATATACGTGTATTCAATATGAATATAGTGTGATACAGTGAGTTTCGATATCTACATTCAAACAGCATCAAATATACGTGTATTCAATGTGAATATAGTGTGATACAGTGAGTTTCAATATCTACATTCAAACAGCATCAAATATACGTGTATTCAATGTGAATATAGTGTTATAGAATCAGTTTCATGATGTACCTTCAAACAGTATCAAATATATCAGTATTCTATGTGAATATAGTGTGATACAGTGAGTTTTAATATCTACATTCAAACAGCATCAAATATACGTGTATTCAATGTGAATATAGTGTTATAGAATCAGTTTCATGATGTACCGTCAAACAGTATCAAATATATCTGTATTCAATGTGAATATAGTGTGATACAGTGAGTTTCAATATCTACATTCAAACAGCATCAAATATACGTGTATTTAATGTGAATATAGTGTGATACAGTGAGTTTCAATATCTACATTCAAACAGCATCAAATATATGTGTATTCAATGTAAATATAGTGTTATAGAATCAGTTTCATGATGTACATTCAAACATTATGAAATATACGTGTATTCAATGTGAATATAGTGTGATACAGTGAGTTTCAATATCTACATTCAAACAGCATCAAATATACGTGTATTCAATGTGAATATTGTTACGTTGGCAATATCCGATTCGCCACTGCAGTAGCGACAACAGCGCTAGGACGGAGATCCCGCCCCAAGTATGGCCGTCCATTGGAGCACCACCCTCGTCGCCGGATATAAAAGTGGCGATATTGCACTTCTGTGTGGCTTTTTGATTAATTGGTTAGGGCAATTAGTTTGCAGTTGTGTTATTAATCCTTTTGGTGAAATACACATTATCTTTTAATCTGAAGCACGACGTCTCTATCTTGGTACAAGATCCGTCCGTGATATGGTGGAGATGCAGGGTAACACCTGTTAGGCTGAGTAAGGTAAGCGCAATTGTTGTTCTTTTCGCACGGGTCTTGGGGAGTTTTTGAATAAGGAACTTGGAGGCAGGTGCTGTTTAGGGGTCCTTGGGAAGTGTGACCGGCCGGCTAGAAAGTGCCTTAAATTGCCGTGGTACAGGACCACAGACCTGGCCGATTTCCTTGATTCGCTGTTAGGTTGAAGACCCGTCCGAGTAAGTTGTTGAAAGCGCGTAGTAAAAGCCCGACAGGCCTACCATTGGGTGGGAGAGAGAGACGTAGCTCGGTGGATGAGTACGGATCCGCCTAGGCAGAGCAGGCGTTTACGAGGGTTAGCCGCGTCCCCGATAAGCGGGGAAGGACAACGCAGCGTTGGTCTTGACGGAAGTCAGGCGGAAGCTCTAAAGAGAGTTACAGAAGTAGGGGCACAGACTGCCCAAGCGATCGGCCATACCATTCCGAGAAGAGAAATCGTATCACTGAACCCGATCGGAGAATCGAACGCGAGGACAAATTCCTCTTGTAGGTATCGGAAGCTCGTTCAGGAAGCAAGATCGAGAGATAGTGGTGTAGGAGAACAAACGTGTATTGATCCGAGGGAGCAACAGGAGGTAGCCGAAAAGCAAGGAATCTTTAACGAGTGCTCAAGGGAAGGAAGTGATAAGGGGTTAGACGATTTTTCTGGAGCTTTACCACTCGTGATAGTACCAACGCTTGAAATGGCCCAGCGTGCTGAATTTTGAGGAAATGATGGACCTCCCGCCCGTGCGCCTGCACAGGCAGGAGGAGCCGTTCAGCGTGCACCGGCTCATCCATCGCAGTATCGTGAAGCACCAGTCTTCCGCGGAGGACCAGACGACGATGCCGCTGAATGGATGGAACGTTTCGAGAGGACCGCCAATTTCAATGGATGGGGTCCCGCTGAGAAAGCGGAATACTTTGGCTTATTCTTAGAAGGTACAGCAAAGGATTGGCTAGCTTGTCAATTAGGGGAGGTGGTCTGGGACGATGTTGCTCCGGATGACGCCGAACCCGGGATAAGGGGCCTACGAACCCGATTTTTAGATACATTTCGATCGGAGGATTTCGACCGTTATAATAAAGCTAGGCTACGTAGCCGAAAACAGGAGGCCTCGGAGACGGTCGTAGGATATTTCTACGACGTGCTAAATCAGTGCCGTAGGTTGAACCCAAGGATGCCTGAAGCGAAGAAAATAGATTATCTGTTGCGTGGGCTTAATCAGCCTTTGAAGCGAGAAATGACCATTAAACAGCCCCGGACGACAGATGAATTTTTGAAAGCACTCAAGATTTATACTAGGGCATATGAGGATTCAGAGAAACCAAATCAGGCAGTTAATTTTATGGGACAAGCGAAGGATCCTATTCCACCCAAGCGAGTCACGTATGCTGACTCCGAAGAAAGGCAAACTCCGTTGAAACAAGAAGCCTACGAGTACGACGCAAAGCGAGACGGCACGCGCCAAGGGTCGCATGACGAGTTAAAAAATTTAATACGCGATATGGCAGCTCGGATAGAAGAGCTGGAACGAGGCACTAAACAACTACGCCTGGGAGGGAGAGGGGAGAAACCTAAACCCTCCCGAACAGCAGACGGAAGGCCAATCTGCCACCGATGCGGACGCTCCGGTCATATTGCTCGTAACTGTGAGACCGATTTGAGTAATATGAGGCCACGATCACCAACACCCAGTCGAGAAGGAAGGGAGAACGAAAGGAGACCAGATGGACGTGATGTGGACCGACGCGGACGTGAGAACTCGAGACGAGATGGAAGCCAAGATGGGAGGAGAAACGTAAGTCGAGAACGCTCGCGTTATAATAGGGACGATAGTAGGGAAAGTCGTAGCCCTAGAACGGTTTCTAGACCTCCAGCGGACCGTGATCAGGGTCAAATGGCGGTGGGAATGATTTCACTCGAAGAAAAAAGGAAGAAGAAAGATGAGCTTAAGGAGGCTGAAAATGAAGACAAAGGGGCTGGCTGTGAGATGGAATCGCTCGGAGAAAAGGGGGAAGAGAATTGTAAAGTCGAAGAGGGCATAAAGGATAAAGGAGAAAACGTACCGATCTATTTGACCTACTCTCCGCGTCTCATATTCGAAGAAGTCAACTGTAAGGGATTGGCTGTCAAGGCAGTTATTGATACTGGAGCCGTAATTTCAGTTGCTTCGCCAAGCCTGCAAGAAAAGCTAAAAGCACCGTTGGTGGAATGGGAAGGACCGGCCATCATTATGGTAAATGGTCAAAGTACACAACCTCTTGGTGCCATTCAGTTGGAAATTGAACATCGGGGCCACAAGGCCAGTGGAAAAATCATTCTCTTGGAAATGAAAGGAATAGAACTACTGTTAGGGAACGATTTGTTAAGCCAGTTTGAGCGATTGGTGGTTCAGTACAAGAAGACGGGGGCAGTGGCATCTCTAGGTGAATTGCCAGTGAATGTAATCAACGAGCAGATAATCTCGCCTCCAAAGCTGGTAGCCAAGATAGGAAGAATGCTGCCACCGAGAACCTTTGCTCTAGTGGAAGTAGAGCTTACCGCACAAGAGAAAAACATTTGGATGGTAGAGCCTTCGGACAAGTTAGCTCGAGTCAAAGGCATTACTACTGGGAAGGTACTTGTGTCCAGTGAATCCCCGCTAAACCGAGTGTTTGTTGTGAACTTAACGTACCAGAGAGCCTATATCCGAGAGGGAACCGTTTTGGGACAGATGGAAGAAATAGAACCTGTTGTTGTGACAATAGATGAGGAAGAGAAAATGGGAATAAAGGATGACGAGGAGAATCTAGCCGTAATGGCACTCAGTCGAGGAAAGTTCTCTCCGTCCAGCGTCGCCCCTATTCCCAGGGAGACATTCAGGGCTAGGATTGCCGAAAGCTTATCACCCCCAGAAACAGAGAGATTGATTGACCTGTTAGAAGAATTTCATTCATGCTTCGCGCTGGCCGATAGTGAGCTGGGAGTTTGTCGTGTGGCCAAGCATCGAATCGACACGGGTAACACACCACCAGTTCACCAACCTCCGTACAAAAGCGCATGGAAAGAACGAGCCATTGTTCAGCGACAGGTCGACGAGATGCTGGAAAAAGGTGTCATTGAGCCTTCCACCAGCCCTTGGGCATCGCCAGTTGTCTTGGTGAAAAAGAAAGATGGAAATTGGAGATTCTGCGTGGACTATCGGAAGCTAAACGTCGTCTCTGTGCAAGATGTTTACCCACTACCGCGGATTGAGGAAACCCTAGCCAGGATGGGGAACGCCTGCATTTTTTCGACAATGGATTTAGAAAGCGGATACTGGCAAGTGCCTATGGACGTAGCTGATGAAGCCAAAACAGCATTTATCACGCCCGACGGGCTCTACCAATTTTTGGTAATGCCGTTTGGTTTAGCTTCCGCTCCCGGAACATTCCAACGGATGATGGACCTGGTACTAGCCGGGCTCCGATGGACGATCTGCCTCGTCTACCTAGACGATATCATCATCTACGCGGGGGATACCAGGGAACATCTAATACGACTCCGGCAGGTACTGAGTGCCTTACACAAAGCTGGATTAAAGATCAAACTAGTAAAGTGCCAATTTGCAGCCCGGGAAGTAAAAGCCTTAGGGCACGTAATCAGCGGGGAAGGCATACGCCCAGACCCAGAAAAACTAAAGGCAATTGAAAAATTTCCGTCTCCGTGTTCCTTTCATAAACCCGCTGACCGACTAAAATGTGTTAGGAGCTTTATCGGACTCTGTTCGTACTACAGGCGATTCATTGCGCAGTTTGCGCATACTGCTAAACCCCTAACAGACATGTTTAAAAAAGGGGCATGCTTTGTATGGCAAGAACCTCAAGAAGAAAGCATAAGGGTCGCCGTACTGCTGGCTGTATGTAACGGCCTATCATTATTCGCGTTCTTCTCTCGCCGCTATGCCCTTTTCACGCTCGGAAATCTATCCAACCGTGTGGCTGAATTGGAACGCCGCCTTGCGACACATGAAGCGTAGATAGAGGAGGAAGTGTAATTCTACCTGCATTGGAGTAATTTTATGTGTGTTTGTAGTCCCACAGTAGTCTGATTTTTTTTACTTACTCTTTTTGGTGTTCACATTACTTTGTAGTAATTGATGGTTCCTTTCACTCCATTTATTTGTTAAACTCACACAAACATCGGCACTAGAACGGCACTTTAGAAAAGCAGCGGGCACGGTGTCTTGTAGGATCAAGAGTTAAGAACAGACTGAATAGCGTGGGTGGAAAAGGACGCTAACTCGCCCACGCCATCTCTTGGCTGGCCGATGAGTATTTGTACCGCAAGCGCTAGATGGCGCGGCGGCTGCCCAAACTTTTGTTCGCATTCAAACAGCATCAAATATACGTGTATTCAATGTGAATATAGTGTTATAGAATCAGTTTCATGATGTACCTTCAAACAGTATCAAATATATCTGTATTCAATGTGAATATAGTGTGATACAGTGAGTTTTAATATCTACATTCAAACAGCATCAAATATACGTGTATTCAATGTGAATATAGTGTTATAGAATCAGTTTCATGATGTACCGTCAAACAGTATCAAATATATCTGTATTCAATGTGAATATAGTGTGATACAGTGAGTTTCAATATCTACATTCAAACAGCATCAAATATACGTGTATTCAATATGAATATAGTGTGTTACAGTGAGTTTCAATATCTACATTCAAACAACATCAAATATACGTGTATTCAATGTGAATATAGTGTGATACAGTGAGTTTCAATATCTACATTCAAACAGCATCAAATATATGTGTATTCAATGTAAATATAGTGTTATAGAATCAGTTTCATGATGTACATTCAAACATTACGAAATATACGTGTATTCAATGTGAATATAGTGTGATACAGTGAGTTTCAATATCTACATTCAAACAGCATCAAATATACGTGTATTCAATGTGAATATAGTGTTATAGAATCAGTTTCATGATGTACCTTCAAACAGTATCAAATATATCTGTATTCAATGTGAATATAGTGTGATACAGTGAGTTTTAATATCTTCATTCAAACAGCATCAAATATACGTGTATTCAATGTGAATATAGTGTTATAGAATCAGTTTCATGATGTACCGTCAAACAGTATCAAATATATCTGTATTCAATGTGAATATAGTGTGATACAGTGAGTTTCAATATCTACATTCAAACAGCATAAAATATACGTGTATTCAATGTGAATATAGTGTTATAGAATCAGTTTCATGATCGACATTCAAACAGTATTAAATATACGTGTATTCAATGTGAATCTAGTGTTATAGAATCAGTTTCATGAAGTACATTCAAACAGCATCAAATATACGCGTATTCAATGTGAATATAGTGTGATACAGTGAGTTTCAATATCGACATTCAAACAGCATCAAATATGCGTGTATTCAATGTGAATATAGTGTTATAGAATCAGTTTCATGATGTACATTAAACAGTATAAAATATACGTGTATTCAATGTGAATATAGTGTGATACAGTGAGTTTCAATATCTACATTCAAACAGCATCAAATATACGTGTATTCAATGTGAATATAGTGTTATAGAATCAGTTTCATGATGTACATTCAAACAGTATCAAATATATCTGTATTCAATGTGAATATAGTGTGATACAGTGAGTTTTAATATCAACATTCAAACAGCATCAAATATACGTGTATTCAATGTGAATATAGTGTTATAGAATCAGTTTCATGATGTACATTCAAACAGTATCAAATATACGTGTATTCAATGTGAATATAGTGTGATACAGTGAGTTTCAATATCAACATTCAAACAGCATCAAATATACGTGTATTCAATGTGAATATAGTGTGATACAGTGAGTTTCAATATCGACATTCAAACAGCATCAAATACACGTGTATTCAATATGAATATAGTGTTATAGAATCAGTTTCATGATGTACATTAAACAGTATCAAATATACGTATATTCAATGTGAATATAGTGTGATACAGTGAGTTTCAATATCTACATTCAAACAGCATCAAATATACGTGTATTCAATGTGAATATAGTGTGATAGAATCAGTTTCAATATCTACATTCAAACAGCATGAAATATACGTGTATTCAATGTGAATATAGTGTTATAGAATCAGTTTCATGAGTACATTCAAACAGTATCAAATATACGTGTATTCAATGTGAATATAGGGTGATACAGTGAGTTTCAATATCTACATTCAAACAGCATAAAATATACGTGTATTCAATGTGAATATAGTGTTATAGAATCAGTTTTATGATGTACATTCAAACAGCATCAAATATACGTGTATTCAATGTTAATATAGTGTTATAGAATCAGTTTCAATATCAACATTCAAACAGTATCAAATATACGTGTATTCAATGTGAATATAGTGTGATACAGTGAGTTTCAATATCTACATTCAAACAGCATAAAATATACGTGTATTCAATGTGAATATAGTGTTATACAATCAGTTTCATGATGTACATTCAAACATTATGAAATATACGTGTATTCAATGTGAATATAGTGTGATACAGTGAGTTTCAATATCTACATTCAAACAGCATCAAATATACGTGTATTCAATGTGAATATAGTGTTATAGAATCAGTTTCATGATGTACCTTCAAACAGTATCATATATATCTGTATTCAATGTGAATATTGTGTGATACAGTGAGTTTTAATATCTACATTCAAACAGCATCAAATATACGTGTATTCAATGTGAATATAGTGTTATAGAATCAGTTTTATGATGTACATTCAAACAGTATCAAATATACGTGTATTCAATGTGAATATAGTGTGATACAGTGAGTTTCAATATCAACATTCAAACAGTATCAAATATACGTGTATTCAATGTGAATATAGTGTGATACAGTGAGTTTCAATATCTACATTCAAACAGCATCAAATATACGTGTATTCAATGTGAATATAGTGTTATAGAATCAGTTTCATGATGTACCTTCAAACAGTATCATATATATCTGTATTCAATGTGAATATTGTGTGATACAGTGAGTTTCAATATCTACATTCAAACAGCATCAAATATACGTGTATTCCATGTGAATATAGTGTTATAGAATCAGTTTCATGATGTACCGTCAAACAGTATCAAATATATCTGTATTCAATGTGAATATAGTGTGATACAGTGAGTTTCAATATCTACATTCAAACAGCATCAAATATACGTATATTCAATGTGAATATAGTGTGATACAGTGAGTTTCAATATCTACATTCAAACAGCATCAAATATACGTGTATTCAATGTGAATATAGTGTGATACAGTGAGTTGCAATACCTACATTCAAACAGCATCAAATATACGTGTATTCAATGTGAATATAGTGTTATAGAATCAGTTTCATGATGTACCTTGAAACAGTATCAAATATATCTGTATTCAATGTGAATATAGTATGATACAGTGAGTTTCAATATCTGCATTCAAACAGCATCAAATATGCGTGTATTCAATGTGAATATAGTGTTATAGAATCAGTTTCATGATGTACATTCAAACATTATGAAATATACGTGTATTAAATGTGAATATAGTGTGATACAGTGAGTTTCAATATCAACATTCAAACAGCATCAAATATACGTGTATTCAATGTTAATATAGTGTGATACAGTGAGTTTCAATATCTGCATTCAAACAGCATCAAATATACGTGTATGCAATGTGAATATAGTGTTATAGAATCAGTTTAATGATCTACCTTCAAACAACATCAAATATACGTGTATTCAATGTGAATATAGTGTGATACAGTGAGTTTCAATATCTGCATTCAAACAGCATCAAATGTACGTGTATTCAATGTGAATATAGTGTGATACAGTATGTTTCAATATCAACATTCAAACACCATCAAATATACGTGTATTCAATGTGAATATTGTGTAATACAGTGAGTTTCAATATCTACATTCAAACAGCATCAAATATACGTGTATTCAATGTGAATATAGTGTGATACAGTGAGTTTCAATATTTACATTCAAACAGTATAAAATATACGTGTATTCAATGTGAATATAGTGTGATACAGTGAGTTTCAATATCTACATTCAAACACTATCAAATACACATGTTTTCAGTGTGAATAAAGTGTTATAGAACCAGTTTCATTATGTACATTCAAACAGTATCAAATATACCTGTATTCAATGTAAATATTTTGTGATACAGTGAGTTTCAATATCTACATTCAAACAGCATCAAATACACGTGTATTCAATGTGAATATAGTGTTATAGAATCAGTTTTATGATGTACATTAAACAGTATCCAATATACGTGTATTCAACGTGAATATAGTGTTATAGAATCGGTTTCATGATGTACCGTCAAACAGTATCAAATATATCTGTATTCAATGTGAATATAGTGTGATACAGTGAGTTTCAATATCTACATTCAAACAGCATCAAATACACGTGTGTTCAATGTGAATATAGTGTTATAGAATCAGTTTTATGATGTAAATTAAACAGTATCCAATATACGTGTATTCAACGTGAATATAGTGTGATACAGTGAGTTTCAATATCTACATTCAAACAGCATCAAATATACGTGTATTCAATGTGAATATAGTGTGATACAGTGAGTTTCAATATCAACAGTCAAACAGCGTCAAATATACGTGTATTCAATGTGAATAAAGTGTGATACAGTGAGTTTCAATAACTACATTCAAACAGCATCAAATATACGTTTATTCAATGTGAATATAGTGTTATAGAATCAGTTTCATGATGTACATTAAACAGTATCAAATATACGTGTATTCAATGTGAATATAGTGTGATACAGTGAGTTTCAATATCTACATTCAAACAGCATCAAATATATGTGTATTCAATGTGAATATAGTGTTATAGAATCAGTTTCATGATGTACATTCAAACATTATGAAATATACGTGTATTCAATGTGTATATAGTGTTATAGAATCGGTTTCATGATGTACCGTCAAACAGTATCAAATATATCTGTATTCAATGTGAATATAGTGTGATACAGTGAGTTTCAATATCTACATTCAAACAGCATCAAATATACGTGTATTCAATATGAATATAGTGTGTTACAGTGAGTTTCAATATCTACATTCAAACAGCATCAAATATACGTGTATTCAATGTGAATATAGTGTGATACAGTGAGTTTCAATATCTACATTCAAACAGCATCAAATATACGTGTATTCAATGTGAATACAGTGTCATACAGTGAGTTTCAATATTTACATTCAAACAGCATCAAATATACGTGTATTCAATGTGAATATAGTGTGATACAGTGAGTTTCAATATGTACATTCAAACAGCATCAAATATATGTGTATTCAATGTGAATATAGTGTTATAGAATCAGTTTCATGATGTACATTCAAACATTATCAAATATACGTGTATTCAATGTGAATATAGTGTTATAGAATCAGTTTCATGATGTACCATTCAAACAGTATCAAATATATCTGTATTCAATGTGAATATAGTGTGATACAGTGAGTTTTAATATCTACATTCAAACAGCAACAAATATACGTGTATTCAATGTGAATATAGTGTTATAGAATCAGTTTCAATATCTACATTCAAACAGCATCAAATATAAGTGTATTCAATGTGAATATAGTGTGATACAGTGAGTTTCAATATCTACATTCAAACAGCATCAAATATACGTGTATTCTATGTGAATATAGTGTGATACAGTGAGTTTCAATATCTACATTCAAACAGCATCAAATATACGTGTATTCTATGTGAATATAGTGTGATACAGTGAGTTTCAATATCTACATTCAAACAGAATCAAAAATACGTGTATTCTATGTGAATATAGTGTGATACAGTGAGTTTCAATATCTACATTCAAACAGCATCAAATATATCTGTATTCAATGTGAATATAGTGTGATACAGTGAGTTTTAATATCTACATTCAAACAGCATCAAATATACGTGTATTCAATGTGAATATAGTGTTATAGAATCAGTTTCATGATGTACCGTCAAACAGTATCAAATATATCTGTATTCAATGTGAATATAGTGTGATACAGTGAGTTTCAATATCAACATTCAAACAGCATCAAATATACGTATATTCAATGTGAATATAGTGTGATACAGTGAGTTTCAATATTTTCAAACAGCATCAAATATACGTACAGTGAGTTTCAATATTTACATTCAAACAGCATAAAATATACGTGTATTCAATGTGAATATAGTGTTATAGAATCAGTTTCATGATGTACATTCAAACAGTATCAAATAAACGTGTATTAAATGTGAATATAGTGTGATACAGTGAGTTTCAATATCAACATTCAAACAGCATCAAATATACGTGTATTCAATGTTAATATAGTGTTATACAGTCAGTTTCAATATATACATTCAAACAGCATCAAATATACGTGTATTCAATGTGAATATAGTGTGATACAATGAGTTTCAATATGTACATTCAAACAGCATCAAATATACGTGTATTCAATGTGAATATAGTGTGATACAGTGAGTTTCAATATCTACATTCAAACAGCATCAAATATACGTGTATTCAATGTGAATATAGTGTGATACAGTGAGTTTCAATATCTACATTCAAACAACATCAAATATACGTGTATTCAATGTGAATATAGTGTGATACAGTGAGTTTCAATATCTACATTCAAACAGCATCAAATATACGTGTATTCAATGTGAATATAGTGTTATAGTATGTTTCAATATCAACATTCAAACACCATCAAATATACGTGTATTCAATGTGAATATTGTGTGATACAGTGAGTTTCAATATCTACATTCAAACAGCATCAAATATGCGTGTATTCAATGTGAATATAGTGTGATACAGTGAGTTTCAATATTTACATTCAAACAGCATCAAATATACGTGTATTCAATGTGAATATAGTGTGATACAGTGAGTTTCAATATCTGCATTCAAACACCATCAAATATATGTGTATTCAATGTGAATAAAGTGTTATAGAACCAGTTTCATTATGTACATTCAAACAGTATCAAATATACCTGTATTCAATGTAAATATTTTGTGATACAGTGAGTTTCAATATCTACATTCAAACAGCATCAAATACACGTGTATTCAATGTGAATATAGTGTTATAGAATCAGTTTTATGATGTACATTAAACAGTATCAAATATACGTGTATTCAACGTGAATATAGTGTTATAGAATCGGTTTCATGATGTACCGTCAAACAGTATCAAATATATCTGTATTCAATGTGAATATAGTGTGATACAGTGAGTTTCAATATCTACATTCAAACAGCATCAAATATACGTGTGTTCAATGTGAATATAGTGTTATAGAATCAGTTTTATGATGTACTTTTAAACAGTATCAAATATACGTGTATTCAACGTGAATATAGTGTGATACAGTGAGTTTCAATATCTACATTCAAACAGCATCAAATATACGTGTATTCAATGTGAATATAGTGTGATAAAGTGAGTTTCAATATCAACAGTCAAACAGCGTCAAATATACGTGTATTCAATGTGAATAAAGTGTGATACAGTGAGTTTCAATATCTACATTCAAACAGCATCAAATATACGTGTATTCAATGTGAATATAGTGTTATAGAATCAGTTTCATGATGTACATTCAAACATTATCAAATATACGTGTATTCAATGTGAATATAGTGTTATAGAATCAGTTTCATGATGTACCATCAAACAGTATCAAATATATCTGTATTCAATGTGAATATTGTGTGATACAGTGAGTTTCAATATCTACATTCAAACAGCAACAAATATACGTGTATTCAATATGAATATAGTGTGTTACAGTGAGTTTCAATATCTACATTCAAACAGCATCAAATATACGTGTATTCAATGTGAATATAGTGTGATACAGTGAGTTTCAATATCTACATTCAAACAGCATCAAATATACGTGTATTCAATGTGAATATAGTGTTATAGAATCAGTTTCATGATGTACATTCAAACAGTATCAAATATATCTGTATTCAATGTGAATATAGTGTGATACAGTGAGTTTTAATATCTACATTCAAACAGCATCAAATATACGTGTATTCAATGTGAATATAGTGTTATAGAATCAGTTTCATGATGTACCGTCAAACAGTATCAAATATATCTGTATTCAATGTGAATATAGTGTGATACAGTGAGTTTTATTATCTACATTCAAACAGTACCAAATATACGTGTATTCAATGTGAATATAGTGTTATAGAATCAGTTTCATGATCTACATTCAAACATTATCAAATATACGTGTATTCAATGTGAATATAGTGTGATACAGTGAGTTTCAATATCTACATTCAAACATTATCAAATATACGTGTATTCAATGTGAATATAGTGTGATACAGTGAGTTTCAATATCTACATTCAAACAGCATCAAATATACGTGTATTTAATGTGAATATAGTGTTATAGAATCAGTTTCATGATGTACATTAAACAGTATCAAATATACGTGTATTCAATGTGAATATAGTGTGATACAGTGAGTTTCAATATCTACATTCAAACAGCATCAAATATACGTGTATTCAATGTGAATATAGTGTTATACATTGAGTTTCAATATCTGCATTCAAACAGCATCAAATATGGGTGTATTCAATGTGAATATAGTGTTATAGAATCAGTTTCATGATGTACATTCAAACAGTATCAAATATACGTGTATTCAATGTGAATATAGTGTGATACAGTGAGTTTCAATATCAACATTCAAACAGCATCAAATATACGTGTATTCAATGTGAATATTGTGGATACAGTGAGTTTCAATATCTACATTCAAACAGCATCAAATATACGTGTATTCAATGTGAATATAGTGTGATACAGTGAGTTTCAATATTTACATTCAAACAGTATAAAATATACGTGTATTCAATGTGAATATAGTGTGATACAGTGAGTTTCAATATCTACATTCAAACAGCATCAAATACACATGTTTTCAGTGTGAATATAGTGTTATAGAATCAGTTTCATGATGTACATTCAAACAGTATCAAATATACCTGTATTCAATGTGAATATAGTGTGATACAGTTAGTTTCAATATCTACATTCAAACAGCATCAAATATACATGTATTCAATGTGAATATAGTGTTATAGAATCAGTTTTATGATGTACATTAAACAGTATCCAATATACGTGTATTCAACGTGAATATAGTGTGATACAGTGAGTTTCAATATCTACATTCAAACAGCATCAAATATACGTTTATTCAATGTGAATAAAGTGTGATACAGTGAGTTTCAATATCTACATTCAAACAGCATCAAATATACGTGTATTCAATGTGAATATAGTGTTATAGAGTCAGTTTCATGATGTACATTAAACAGTATCAAATATACGTGTATTCAATGTGAATATAGTGTAATAGAATCAGTTTCATGATGTACCGTCAAACAGTATCAAATATATCTGTATTCAATGTGAATATAGTGTGATACAGTGAGTTTCAATATCTACATTCAAACAGCATCAAATATACGTGTATTCAAACAGCATCAAAATCATGAAACTGATTCTATAACACTATATTCACATTGAATACACGTATATTTGATGCTGTTTGAATGTAAATATTGAAACTCACTGTATCACACTATATTCACATTGAATACACGTATATTTGGTGCTGTTTGAATGTAGATATTGAAACTCACTGTATCACACTATATTCACATTGAATACACGTATATTTGATGCTGTTTGAATGTTGATATTGAAACTCACTGTATCACACTATATTCACATTGAATACACGTATATTTGATAATGTTTGAATGTACATCATGAAACTGATTCTATAACACTATATTCACATTGAATACACGTATATTTGATGCTGTTTGAATGCAGATATTGAAACTCACTGTATCACACTATATTCACATTGAATACACGTATATTTGATGCTGTTTGAATGTAGATATTGAAACTCACTGTATCACACTATATTCACATTGAATACACGTATATTTGATGCTGTTTGAATGTAGATATTGAAACTCACTGTATCACACTATATTCACATTGAATACACGTATATTTGATGCTGTTTGAATGTAGATCATGAAACTGATTCTATAACACTATATTCACATTGAATACACGTATATTTGATGCTGTTTGAATGTAGATATTGAAACTCCGTTATAACACTATATTCACAGAATACAGACTTTCTGTATCTTCAAAGCTGTTTGAATTCCAGATATTGACCTAAATTTCTCTTTATGACCGTTAGTCACATTGAACCTTCACGTATATTGATGACTGTTTGAATGTAGATATTGAAACAGTTTCTCGGAACACTATATTCACAGATGAATATCACAAATTTGTATATTTGATGCTTTTGAATATAGTAGAGAGGGGTAATGATTATATTCACATTGAAGAAGTATATTTGATTGTTTATATTAGATTTGAAACTATTGTATGATTTTATATTACATTGAATAACGTATATTTGATGCTGTTTGAATTTAGATATTGAAACTGATTCTATCACACTATATTCACATTGAATACATGTATATTTGATGCTGTTTGAATGTTAGATATTTTAAAATTGATTGTATAACACTATATTACATTCTATATTACACGTATATTTAAATTATATTGAATATAGAGATTTAGAAATGTTTCTGAATGATGTCAAATTAGAATATCATTGTATTTCATATATCAGGGAACAACACTTGGTATGAATCGTAAAAACAAGAATTCTTCTATACGACACATTGAATTTACGTATATTTGAGATTTAGAATCGTTCATTTGACAAATTTTCCATTGAAGACGTATATTTGATGCTGTTTGAATGTAGATATTGAAAAAAATGAATTTATCACATTGAATACACGTATATTTGATGCTGTTTGAATGTAGATATTGAAACTGAGGTCGTATGCGTATAACACTATATTCACATTGAATGATCGTATATTTGATACTGTTTGAATGTACATCATAAAACTGATTCTATAACACTATATTCAAATTGAATACACGTATATTTGAAGCTGTTTGAATGTAGATATTGAAACAAATTTATATATATTAATTAATAATTTATATATATATTTTTGAATATAGATCATTGAAACTTCCTCAAGACTATCACCATTGATCCCTATGGATGTTGGGAATATTTACAACAGGGAAGGGGACGAAGGGTACACCAGGAAAACTTGGAACTATTGCAAAAACTCATACCCGTTGAATCAACGTATATTTGATGTGTTTGAATGTAGATATTGAAACTAGACCTTATATGCACATTGAAGGACAGTATATTTGATGAAGTTTGAATGTAGAAAGGTTCAAATGCTACTTATCGACACATATATTCACATTGAATACACGTATATATCATGCTGTTTGAATGAATATTGAAACTTATTCATATCAGGCAAACAGACTATATTCACATTGAATACACGTATATTTGCGCTGTTTGAATGTAGATATTGAAAGCCTTATTATATTCACATTGAATAAGTATATTTGAAGCAGTAAATTTGAATGTAGATTTGTTTAAAGTCATGGTATGAATATATTAACATTGAATTTTTGTATATTTGATAATGTTTGAATTACGATATCGATACTATATTTCTTTCATATGGCTTAAAAAAATACTAGAATTTAACAACATAGATTCTGATTAGTTTTTCAATAGTATTAAAAATGTAATAGATAAGTCAGAAATGAAAATTAATACTGTTCACACTATATTCACATTGAATACAGGTATATTTGATGCTGTTTGAATGTAGATATTAAAACTCACTGTATCACACTATATTCACATTGAATACACGTATATTTGATCCTGTTTGAATGTAGATCATGAAACTGATTCTATAACACTATATTCACATTGAATACCCGTATATTTGATGCTGTTTGAATGTAGATATAGAAACTTAGTTAACTATATTCACATTGAATACACGTATATTTGCAATTAATGTTGAATGTAGATCATTGAAACATATCTCTATCGAACACTATATTATTTGAATAAATCCTTGTATATTTTGTTTTTGAATCAGATATTTTAAATCGATGTATATACTATATTCACATTGAATACTACGTATATTTGATTTCTTGAATGTAGATATTGAATCCATTAATGTCACACTATATTTTTTGAAAATCATATATTTGATGCTGTTTCAATATCGATATTGAAACAGCATCTGTATACACGTGTATATTCACATTGAATATACGTATATTTCATGCTGTTTGAATGTAGATATTGAAACTCACTGTATTACACTATATTCACATTGAATACACGTATATTTGATGCTGTTTGAATGTAGACATTGAAACTCACTGTATTACACTATATTCACATTGAATATACGTATATTTGATGCTGTTTGAATGTAGACATTGAAACTCACTGTATCACACTATATTCACATTGAATACACGTATATTTGATGCTGTTTGAATGTAGACATTGAAACTTACTGTATCATACTATATTCACATTGAATATACGTATATTTGATGCTGTTTGAATGTAGATATTGAAACTGATTCTATAACACTATATTCACATTGAATACACGTATATTTGATGCTGTTTCAATGTAGATATTGAAACTCACTGTATTACACTATATTCACATTGAATACACGTATATTTGATGCTGTTTGAATGTAGATACTGATTACTATAAAAATATATTCACATTGAATACACGTATATTTGATGCTGTTTGAATGTAGATATTGAAAGTGTATCATACTAACACTATATTCACATTGACTACACGTACATTACATGCTGTTTGAAGCTAGATATTGAAACTGATACTATAACACTATATTCACATTGAATACACGTATATTTGATACTGTTTGAATGTAGATCATGAAACTGATTCTATAACACTATATTCACATTGAATACACGTATATTTGATGCTGTTTGAATGTAGATATTGAAACTCACTGTATCACACTATATTCACATTGAATACACGTATATTTGATACTGTTTGAATGTAGATCATGAAACTGATTCTATTCTATAACACTATATTCACATTGAATACACGTATATTTGATGCTGTTTGAATGTAGATATTGAAACTCACTGTATCACACTATATTCACATTGAATACACGTATATTTGATACTGTTTGAATGTAGATCATGAAACTGATTCTATAACACTATATTCACATTGAATACACGTATATTTGATGCTGTTTGAATGTAGATATTGAAACTCACTGTATCACACTATATTCACATTGAATACACATATATTTGATGCTGTTTGAATGTAGATATTGAAACTCACTGTATCATACTATATTCACATTGAATACACGTATATTTGATAATGTTTGAATGTAGATCATGAAACTGATTCTATAACACTATATTCACATTGAATACACGCATATTTGATGCTGTTTGAATGCAGATATTGAAACTCACTGTATCACACTATATTCACATTGAATACACGTATATTTGATGCTGTTTAAATGTAGATATTGAAACTCACTGTATCACACTATATTCACATTGAATACACGTATATTTGATGCTGTTTGAATGTAGATATTGAAACTCACTGTATCACACTATATTCACATTGAATACAGATATATTTGATACTGTTTGAATGTACATCATGAAACTGATTCTATAACACTATATTCACATTGAATACACGTATATTTGATGCTGTTTGAATGCAGATATTGAAACTCACTGTATCACACTATATTCACATTGAATACACGTATATTTGATGCTGTTTGAATGTAGATATTGAAACTCACTGTATCACACTATATTCACATTGAATACACGTATATTTGATGCTGTTTGAATGTAGATATTGAAACTCACTGTATCACACTATATTCACATTGAATACAGATATATTTGATACTGTTTGAATGTACATCATGAAACTGATTCTATAACACTATATTCACATTGAATACACGTATATTTGATGCTGTTTGAATGTAGATATTGAAACTCACTGTATCACACTATATTCACATTGAATACACGTATATTTGATGCTGTTTGAATGTAGATATTGAAACTCACTGTATCACACTATATTCACATTGAATACACGTATATTTGATGCTGTTTGAATGTAGATATTGAAACTCACTGTATCACACTATATTCACATTGAATAAGAGAAAAATTGATGCAGAAAGAATGAAGAGAATGAAACTGATTCTATAACACTATATTCACATTGAATACACGTATATTCATGAAACTGATTCTGTATCACACTATATTCACATTGAATACACGTATATTTGATGCTGTTTGAATGTAGATATTGAAACTCACTGTATCACACTATATTCACATTGAATACACATATATTTGATGCTGTTTGAATGTAGATTTTCAAACTTACTGTATCACACTATATTCACATTGAATACAGTATATTTGATACTGTTTGACGGTACATCATGAAACTGATTCTATAACACTATATTCACATTGAATACACGTGTATTTGATGCTGTTTGAATGTCGATATTGAAACTCACTGTATCACACTATATTCACATTGAATACACGTATATTTGATGCTGTTTGAATGTAGATATTGAAACTCACTGTATCACACTATATTCACATTGAATACACGTATATTTGATACTGTTTAATGTACATCATGAAACTGATTCTATAACACTATATTCACATTGAATACACGTATATTTGATGCTGTTTGAATGTAGATATTGAAACTCACTGTATCACACTATATTCACATTGAATACACGTATATTTGATACTGTATCACACTATATTTGAATAATGTACATCATGAAACTGATTCTATAACACTATATTCACATTGAATACACGCATATTTGATGCTGTTTGAATGTAGATATTGAAACTCACTGTATCACACTATATTCACATTGAATACACGTATATTTGATGTTGTTTGAATGTTGATATTGAAACTCACTGTATCACACTATATTCACATTGAATACACGTATATTTCATAATGTTTGAATGTACATCATGAAACTGATTGTTTCCTCGAATGAAACCAGGGTGCGGGCAGTTTCTCAAACTGCTGTCGACTCCACCAGAAAGGACAATTCAATGGTGGAGAGAAGTTGTATTATGTGTGTAATATGGTGCCTAGACGTATAGGGTTTAGTAAATGTGGTACAATTCAGGATGTTACTTAGAATACCTGATGGGCTGATGGGCTGACAGGCTAAATGGCCACTCATACACATATACAGGATATAAACCGAAGTTGGGCGAGAGCCTATTAATATAAATATTAATATAGCTAGTAAGGGAAGGGATGAAACAACATTATTGTTACCGAGTGGCTCAGACAAATCAGGGATGGAGGCAGAATGTTTCGTCGACACAGTTCGACACAGGACAAGTATTTCGACTAGGAGTCGAAGAAGATTGGTAGAGTGAATTTCTTGGATCGCAGGACACAAGTTCGCGATACGTGTCAGAAACGTGGGGTTTTGGAGCAGACGAAACATAATTACAGTTGGGGTAGGGAACATTAGGGTTAAACAGTAACTTAGTAGGGCGATGTGGTTGGTCTGTCTTCGCATCATTCTTCGTTACGCTAGACTTGGGTGGTAGATTCTAGAGGCGTAGTTTTCGCCGGAACATGCTCCCCCGAGTCCGGAACGGACGAGCCAGCTTCAAGAAAACATAGCTCGGTAATTCCTCTTCGGAATACTCCAGTGGGTAGTTTAATGTCCACTGCTCTGACGCAGCCATCCGATCCTGGATAGGTTTGGACGACGTGGCCAATACTCCATACGCCGCGACTGAAGCCTTTGTTTATTTCGAGCACAACATCCCCGACCTCTAGGTTGGGACGTTGAGTTTTCCATTTTTTACGGGAGGCCAGAGATTGTAAATAAGTCGTTTTCCAGAGGTGCCAGAATAGATTTAATGTACGTTGCAGGTATTGATAACGTTCTCGCGGTTGCGCGTCGTCATAGCATCCAGCGGGGGGGGTATGCGGTCGGTGCACGATTTAAGAAATCGTTTGGCGTTAGGGGGCGGAAATCTTCCGGGTCGGAGCTGGCATATGTCAGCGGCCTAGTGTTTAGCAGCCCCGCGACTTCATAAAGCACCGTTCGAAGTACATCCTCGCTTGGATGACGGAAGGCTCCTTTCTCTCTTTCTAAAGCATCGTAGAGAGCTCTCTTGGTGATTTTGACTAAGGTCTCGTGAGCTCCTCCAAAATGGGGGGTACCGGGCGGTTGAAAGGTCCAGCGTATACGGGCACTGTGCATAAACGCGGGCACCTCTTCGGAGCTATGTAATTTGATGGCTGCCTCTCGTAACTCGCCTTCCGCGCCGACGAAGTTCGTCCCGTTGTCGGAATGAAGGACTGCTGTGCTACGATACATGGCGATAAATCTGCGCAGGGATAGGAGAAAGTCTTCAGATGAAAGCGACGGTACTAATTCCAAGAATATTGCCCTGGTTACTAAGCATGTATACAGCACGCCCCATCTTTTAGCGATTCTGCTACGATACGAGCTGATCTCTAATGGGCCGAATAGATCCACGGCTGTTCGAGTGAAGGGAATGGTGCCATAGTCGAGGCGGGACTCTGGTAACTCGGCCATCAATTGTTCGCCCGGTCGGGCTCGATTACGCCTGCAGATGGGACAATCCCGGCGGATCTTCTTCACTAATTATCTCCCGCTTGTCATCTAAAAATGTTGACGTATGTAGCAGAGGAGGAAGTCCGTTCCTACATGATTGAGTCGCGTATGGAACGCGCGGACGATTTTCTCGGCGAGCGGGTGTTTTCCGGGCAAGAGTACTGGATGCAGCTGATCGTAGGGCAGGCGTGCGCGACCAATTCGTCCGCCAAGTCTAAGTAGCCCATCTTTGTCGAGGATCGGAGACAGGGCCAACAGCGAGGAGCTAGAGTGCAGGGTTTTATTATTCTTTAGGCGTCTTAGTTCTTCAGAGAACGCCTCGACCTGGCACTGTTTTATTACATCAAAGAAGACAGGGTCTAGTTGGCACAGTGAGGGAATGTCTTCTGGAGTAATTTGGATTTGGGTCCAGTCTCTCTGAACCGGCTGTGTGATGACGAGTGTACGTGCGGGACGTTTCTCCTCGTTTACCGCTATCCACGGAAGATCCATCGGCCATTCCTGCCCAGACTGTGAGAGAAATTCCGGTCCTTTAAGCCAGGCAATTGGGAAAATGTTTCCATCTAGAGTGGAGCGGGTCGCGGCATCCGCCGGATTTAGAGCGCCCGGGACGAAGCGCCATTCGTCGGGTTCGGTGATGGTTTGTATTTCTCCAATGCGATTGCTCACGAAGACTTGATAATGGGCTGCTGTGGCTCGGATCCAATTTCGGACAGTGCTGCTGTCAGTCCAGAATTTTCTGCTGGATATCATTCCAGGAGGGAGAGACGTTCCGACGGTTTTGGCGAGCCGGGCGCCCAGCAAGGCCGCGTTTAGTTCCAGCTTCGGAACCGAGAGACATTTTTTGGGAGCTAACTTGTTGGCTGCCTTGATTTGGTGTATCCTTATCGTCTGCTTGCAGTTTTTGTCGTAGCTATTTCTGATGTAGACCACTGCCGCGTAGGCTTCTTCCGAAGCATCGCAGAAGGTGTGGATTTCTGAAGAGGTAATAGTCGATACCGCAGGGAAGAGACAGCGAGGGATTTCCACATCACCCAATAATTTTAGGGCGTTGAACCACTGTTCCCACCATTTCCGGTCGTCGCCAACCACTTCGTCGGTCCATTTCAACCCTTTGACGCCGAGTTCTCTCAGGCGTATCTTGGCCTTTACTATCAATGGAGAGGCGGTGCCGAGGGGGTCAAAGACACTGGCCACTTTACTAATGAGGTTTACGCGGGTGAAGCAGGTGTCGGGACGGTTAGCTACGTTGAATCCGAGGGAGTCCTTAAGGGTGTTCCAAAATACACCCAGAACCTTTTCGTCGGGATTTTGCACTAGAGAATGGGTGGTTGGTGACGAAGACAGCACGTGTTCCTTTCCCATTACACCTTGGACGAATTCCGGTGAATTTGATATCCACCCATGCAGTTTGAGATCCGCAGCGAGCAGATAATTACGGATCGTTGTAGCTTCTTGCGTCGCTTCTGTGATACCGGGGGCAGAGTTAAGGTAATCGTCCACATATATGTTATCTCGGACGGCGGTAGTAATCCTTTCATTTGCACCAGCATCTTCCATAATCTTCCGGATTGTGTGAATGGCGACGAAGGGGGAACAGCTCGCCCCAAACGGTAGACGATCCATCCGGCAGGTTTTCGGCTCGGTTTCCCCTTTTGGATTCCACAAAAAACAGAAGTAGCTAGCGTCTTCATCGCTCAGACGAAACCTGCTAAACATGGCCTCGATATCCGCCGCCCAGGCGATCTCGTACAATCTGAAACGGGTGACTACGGCTGCGAGAGATGGTTGAAGGGCCGGGCCAGCTACTATTGCATCGTTGAGACATTTGCCTTTGAAGGGGGCTGCAGCGTCGAAAACTACTCGAAGTTTTGATCCTTTGTAGACGCCGTGATGTGCCAGAAAATACCTTGCAGTCGATTCGTTATTGACTACTGATGCATACCCTTGATCAAAGGTTTTGGACATGGCAACCCGATAATCCTCTTCGTAAGCTGGTTGTTTTTCGAACCGCCGTAATAAACTGTTCCATCGGTTGATGGCCATTTCGTAGTTATTCGTCAGATTTGGTTCTCCCTCTCGCCAGGTGATCGGAACTTGATAACCGACGTCTAGCCTTTTCGTTCCTGAGACTGCTATTGCTAGAGCTCTTTTGTCTTCAGGTGACAAACATCCAGCCTGAAACTCCGTTCCGAACTCTTCCGTATCGCAGAACCTGCGAAGTTGAGTGTTCAGATCTTTGGTGTAGGTACTGCTGATGACTCGATTGCTTCGGACGGTGGCCCAGGTGTCTTGCGTGTCGGTTACGCCTCGGATAATCCACCCCAATTGAGTACGGGAGGCTACGGGCTCACCTGCCTTTCCGCCTCGGCCTTCCTGAACCATTAACAGATGGGCATGGTCCATGCCTACCAGTACATCGATGTCGCCCCCTACTTCGCCCACCGGTATATCTCTCAGGTGGCTCCAATTTTGTTTCTTGGCGTTCCAGTTGATCACGGGAGCTGGATTCGCCACCCTTCTCATGGTAGAAGCGGATATTGGAAATAGTGCTCCGGTCTCTGAACGGATCAAGAATCGTACGCGTTGTGAGGAGTGTTGCCGTACTTCACCACCGACTCCATCCACTTCAAGAATTTGCGGGATTCCTCGTATGTTTAAAGATCGGGCGCATGAGTCTGTCATGAGAGTGGAGTCACTTCCTTCATCGATAAACACGTTCACCAGTTGGGACCATTTCCCGTCGACTGAGCTCACTTCCAACCGCATCATTCCCAAATCCACCCTCTGCCTGCCGGTGCGGGCTGTCGATGGTTTGGCTCGTTTTATAGATAGATTTCCGGAGTCGTGCAATAATTCGTGGGGGCTGTATCGGCAACCGGTATGCTTGCAAGGTCTTCTTTTCGGACAGCTTTGGACAGAATGCTTGGGGCTGAAACAGCAGAAGCATAGGTGATGACGAACGCAGAACATGACTCGCTCCCCGATGGAGAGCCCTTGGAATTCTGTGCAGTCGGTCAGTTTGTGGGTTTTCTCGCATTTGAAGCAAAATGGGCGGTCGAGTACCGTTCCTCTGATATCTGGAGAAGTTGTGGCTCCTTGATGCACGCGTGCTGGACGACGATTGTCGGGAAAATTGTTTCTGGATACTGGGGCACTCTGTTCCGCCGCTATGCTGTGAGCGTTTTGATACGCTGAGGCTCTATTGCAAAGCCATCTTCCAAAATCGTTGAGGCTTCTATGCTCTAGGTCTCCCCATTTTCCTTCGTTCCAAGCCAAGCGATCGTGTAGAGAGAGTCTCTGACAAACCCTTTCGATGACATCAGCTGGTGAAACTTCTCCAATTCGAGTAAGATCGAAGAGGTGGGTGCGAATTTTCTCGGCATATCTTTTGAACGTTCTTGGGTCCAATTTCAGCTCTAACCGGTCGATTGCTTGTATATGTGCTGCTCTCATAACGTCGCGTCTCCCACAGGTCTGCTTCAGTCTTACTAGCGCTTCTATGTAGGCTGCCTCTCCACCTCCGAGTCCGTATATTACGTCTAGACAGTCGCCTCGAAGGTATCTTTTCAATAAGGCAATCTTTTCTCCTGGGGACCTCGGAGTGTCATGTACTAGGGCCTTGAAGACGTCAATCCATGCGAACCAATCTAGTGCCCTTCCGTGATAGACTTCCAACTCCGCCGAGACTGACGAACGAAAGTGATGTTGGCTGGACTCTGGTGGCAACCAGCCGTTGCTGTATTGGTCTATCCAGTCGTCCGGGGCGTTGCTCCTATCGCTCACCCATGGCACATTGACTATCCTTTTCGGAATGACATCATCTTGGCCAGCAGCATGTGGTCGACTGGTTGGAATTGGTCGTTGGCTGACTGATGAATAGCGTTCGTCGTCATCTAATGTTAATGAACTCAAGGCTCTGCTTATTGCACCCGCTTCGGCTTGGGAACCGGGGGGTCTTTCTTGTAGATTTTGGATCTCTTCAGGTCTTCTTGGTACGGCTAAATTGTCAATAGTCCTGTAGGGTTCTCTTTCTTGCCGTCCGATTCCGACTGCGGGAAACGATTGCCTAGGATCCTCTTGGATTTCAGAAGCTGGATCGTCCAGCCTGGAGGTTAAATAGCCTTCCACCATTTCGTACGTTTCGCCAGATTGCTGTACGTAACGCAGATGCATAGCTTCCTGCTTGTCATTCTCGATGGTATCTGGGTCGGTACCCATGAGATCCGTGTGTACTCGACGGTTGTCGTGATTCAGGTTCCTCAGATGTTCCATTAGTCCCTTAATGGCTCCCCGTGATCCTCGACTAAGTATCAGTGAATCGATGTGGCGACGAGTGACCGTTATCTGTTTGCGCAGCTGAGTTCTTCTTCTTTTCCACGTTTCGATCTCTTCTCGGGGCGGAACACCTCCAATGGCTCCTATTTCCTCCTGGGCGGTTTGTTCGTTATCGATCATTGTGTCGTCGATTCGAGAGGAGTACGGGTAATGGACGCCCGAGTTTCTAGAAAGATGGCAGGTTGGCAGCTAGATGATTGCGTATCGTAACCGTCGAGCTGGGATTTTCAGGACAAAGGCTTTGGCCGAGCAGAAGATGATAGCTAGGATGTTGTAGGAGCAATCACTGGAATCACGTGATGCTCCGGCTCGAAGGACCATATGTTTCCTCGAATGAAACCAGGGTGCGGGCAGTTTCTCAAACTGCTGTCGACTCCACCAGAAAGGACAATTCAATGGTGGAGAGAAGTTGTATTATGTGTGTAATATGGTGCCTAGACGTATAGGGTTTAGTAAATGTGGTACAATTCAGGATGTTACTTAGAATACCTGATGGGCTGATGGGCTGACAGGCTAAATGGCCACTCATACACATATACAGGATATAAACCGAAGTTGGGCGAGAGCCTATTAATATAAATATTAATATAGCTAGTAAGGGAAGGGATGAAACAACATTATTGTTACCGAGTGGCTCAGACAAATCAGGGATGGAGGCAGAATGTTTCGTCGACACAGTTCGACACAGGACAAGTATTTCGACTAGGAGTCGAAGAAGATTGGTAGAGTGAATTTCTTGGATCGCAGGACACAAGTTCGCGATACGAGAAATGGACGTGTAGTGTCAGAAACGTGGGGTTTTGGAGCAGACGAAACATAATAACAGTTGGGGTAGGGAACATTAGGGTTAAACAGTAACTTAGTAGGGCGATGTGGTTGGTCTGTCTTCGAATCATTCTTCGTTACGCTAGACTTGGGTGGTAGATTCTAGAGGCGTAGTTTTCGCCGGAACACTGATTCTATAACACTATATTCACATTGAATACACGTATATTTGATGCTGTTTTAATGCAGATATTGAAACTCACTGTATCACACTATATTCACATTGAATACACGTATATTTGATGCTGTTTGACTGTAGATATTGAAACTCACTGTATCACACTATATTCACTTTGAATACACGTATATTTGATGCTGTTTGAATGTAGATATTGAAACTCACTGTATCACACTATATTCACATTGAATACACGTATATTTGATGCTGTTTGAATGTAGATATTGAAACTCACTGTAACACACTATATTCATATTGAATACACGTATATTTGATGCTGTTTGAATGTAGATATTGAAACTCACTGTATCACACTATATTCACATTGAATACACGTATATTTGATACTGTTTAATGCACATCATGAAACTGATTCTATAACACTATATTCACATTGAATACACGCATATTTGATGCTGTTTGAATGCAGATATTGAAACTCACTGTATCACACTATATTCACATTGAATACACGTATATTTGATGCTGTTTGAATGTAGATATTGAAACTCACTGTATCACACTATATTCACATTGAATACACGTATATTTGATGCTGTTTGAATGTAGATATTGAAACTCACTGTAACACACTATATTCACATTGAATACACGTATATTTGATGCTGTTTGAATGTAGATATTGAAACTCACTGTATCACACTATATTCACATTGAATACACGTATATTTGATGCTGTTTGAATGTAGATCATGAAACTCATTGTATCACACTATATTCACATTGAATACACGTATATTTGATGCTGTTTGAATGCAGATATTGAAACTCACTGTATCACACTATATTCACATTGAATACACGTATATTTGATGCTGTTTGAATGTACATCATGAAACTGATTCTATAACACTATATTCACATTGAATACACGTATATTTGATGCTGTTTGAATGTTGATATTGAAACTCACTGTATCACACTATATTCACATTGAATACACGTATATTTGATGCTGTTTGAATGTAGATATTGAAACTCACTGTATCACACTATATTCACATTGAATACACGTATATTTGATGCTGTTTGAATGTACATCATGAAACTGATTCTATAACACTATATTCACATTGAATACACGTATATTTGATGCTGTTTGAATGAAGATATTGAAACTCACTGTATCACACTATATTCACATTGAATACACGTATATTTGATGCTGTTTGAATGTAGATATTGAAACTCACTGTATCACACTATATTCACATTGAATACACGTATATTTGATGCTGTTTGAATGTAGATATTAAAACTCACTGTATCACACTATATTCACATTGAATACAGTATATTTGATGCTGTTTGAATGTAGATCATGAAACTGATTCTATAACACTATATTCACATTGAATACACGTATATTTGATGCTGTTTGAATGTAGATATTGAAACTCACTGTATCACACTATATTCACATTGAATACACGTATATTTGATGCTGTTTGAATGTAGATATTGAAACTCACTGTATCACACTATATTCACATTGAATACACGTATATTTGATGCTGTTTGAATGTAGATATTGAAACTCACTGTATCACACTATATTCACATTGAATACACGTATATTTGATGCTGTTTGAATGTAGATCATGAAACTGATTCTATAACACTATATTCACATTGAATACACGTATATTTGATGCTGTTTGAATGTAGATATTGAAACTCACTGTATCACACTATATTCACATTGAATACACGTATATTTGATGCTGTTTGAATGTAGATATTGAAACTCACTGTATCACACTATATTCACATTGAATACACGTATATTTGATACTGTTTGAATGTACATCATGAAACTGATTCTATAACACTATATTCACATTGAATACACGTATATTTGATGCTGTTTGAATGTAGATATTGAAACTCACTGTATCACACTATATTCACATTGAATACACGTATATTTGATGCTGTTTGAATGTAGATATTGAAACTCACTGTACACACTATATTCACATTGAATACACGTATATTTGATGCTGTTTGAATGTAGATATTGAAACTCACTGTATCACACTATATTCACATTGAATACACGTATATTTGATGCTGTTTGAATGTAGATATTGAAACTCACTGTATCACACTATATTCACATTGAATACACGTATATTTGATACTGTTTGAATGTAGATCATGAAACTGATTCTATAACACTATATTCACATTGAATACACGTATATTTGATGCTGTTTGAATGTCGATATTGAAACTCACTGTATCACACTATATTCACATTGAATACACGTATATTTGATGCTGTTTGAATGTAGATATTGAAACTCACTGTATCACACTATATTCACATTGAATACACGTATATTTGATACTGTTTGAATGTAGATCATGAAACTGATTCTATAACACTATATTCACATTGAATACACGTATATTTGATGCTGTTTGAATGTAGATATTGAAACTCACTGTATCACACTATATTCACATTGAATACACGTATATTTGATGCTGTTTGAATGTAGATATTGAAACTCACTGTATCACACTATATTCACATTGAATACACGTATATTTGATGCTGTTTGAATGTAGATCATTGAAACTCACTGTAACACTATATTCACATTGAATACACGTATATTTGATGCTGTTTGAATGTAGATATTGAAACTGATTCTATAACACTATATTCACATTGAATACACGTATATTTGATGCTGTTTGAATGTAGATATTGAAACTCATTGTATAACACTATATTCACATTGAATACACGTATATTTGATGCTGTTTGAATGTAGATATTGAAACTCACTGTATCACACTATATTCACATTGAATACACGTATATTTGATACTGTTTGAATGTAGATCATAAAACCGATTCTATAACACTATATTCACATTGAATACACGTATATTTGATGCTGTTTGAATGTAGATATTGAAACTCACTGTATCACACTATATTCACATTGAATACACGTATATTTGATGCTGTTTGAATGTAGATATTGAAACTCACTGTATCACACTATATTCACATTGAATACACGTATATTTGATGCTGTTTGAATGTAGATCATGAAACTGATTCTATAACACTATATTCACATTGAATACACGTATATTTGATGCTGTTTGAATGTAGATATTGAAACTCACTGTATCACACTATATTCACATTGAATACACGTATATTTGATGCTGTTTGAATGTAGATATTGAAACTCACTGTATCACACTATATTCACATTGAATACACGTATATTTGATACTGTTTGAATGTAGATCATGAAACTGATTCTATAACACTATATTCACATTGAATACACGTATATTTGATGCTGTTTGAATGTAGATATTGAAACTCACTGTATCACACTATATTCACATTGAATACACGTATATTTGATGCTGTTTGAATGTAGATATTGAAACTCACTGTATCACACTATATTCACATTGAATACACGTATATTTGATACTGTTTGAATGTAGATCATGAAACTGATTCTATAACACTATATTCACATTGAATACACGTATATTTGATGCTGTTTGAATGTAGATATTGAAACTCACTGTATCACACTATATTCACATTGAATACACGTATATTTGATACTGTTTGAATGTAGATCATGAAACTGATTCTATAATACTATATTCACATTGAATACACGTATATTTGATGCTGTTTGAATGTAGATATTGAAACTCACTGTATCACACTATATTCACATTGAATACACGTATATTTGATGCTGTTTGAATGTAGATATTGAAACTCACTGTATCACACTATATTCACATTGAATACACGTATATTTGATGCTGTTTGAATGTAGATCATGAAACTTATTCTATAACACTATATTCACATTGAATACACGTATATTTGATGCTGTTTGAATGTAGATATTGAAACTCACTGTATCACACTATATTCACATTGAATACACGTATATTTGATGCTGTTTGAATGTAGATATTGAAACTCACTGTATCACACTATATTCACATTGAATACACGTATATTTGATGCTGTTTGAATGTAGATATTGAAACTCACTGTATCACACTATATTCACATTGAATACACGTATATTTGATACTGTTTGAATGTAGATATTGAAACTGATTCTATAACACTATATTCACATTGAATACACGTATATTTGATGCTGTTTGAATGTAGATATTGAAACTCACTGTATCACACTATATTCACATTGAATACACGTATATTTGATGCTGTTTGAATGTAGATATTGAAACTCACTGTATCACACTATATTCACATTGAATACACGTATATTTGATGCTGTTTGAATGTAGATCATGAAACTGATTCTATAACACTATATTCACATTGAATACACGTATATTTGATGCTGTTTGAATGTAGATATTGAAACTCACTGTATCACACTATATTCACATTGAATACACGTATATTTGATGCTGTTTGAATGTAGATATTGAAACTCACTGTATCACACTATATTCACATTGAATACACGTATATTTGATGCTGTTTGAATGTAGATCATGAAACTGATTCTATAACACTATATTCACATTGAATACACGTATATTTGATGCTGTTTGAATGTAGATATTGAAACTCATTCTATCACACTATATTCACATTGAATACACGTATATTTGATGCTGTTTGAATGTAGATATTGAAACTCATTGTATCACACTATATTCACATTGAATACACGTATATTTGATGCTGTTTGAATGTAGATATTGAAACTCACTGTATCACACTATATTCACATTGAATACACGTATATTTGATACTGTTTGAATGTAGATCATGAAACTGATTCTATAACACTATATTCACATTGAATACACGTATATTTGATGCTGTTTGAATGTAGATATTGAAACTCACTGTATCACACTATATTCACATTGAATACACGTATATTTGATGCTGTTTGAATGTAGATATTGAAACTCACTGTATCACACTATATTCACATTGAATACACGTATATTTGATGCTGTTTGAATGTAGATATTGAAACTCACTGTATCACACTATATTCACATTGAATACACGTATATTTGATGCTGTTTGAATGTAGATATTGAAACTGATTGTATCACACTATATTCACATTGAATACACGTATATTTGATGCTGTTTGAATGTAGATATTGAAACTGATTCTATAACACTATATTCACATTGAATACACGTATATTTGATGCTGTTTGAATGTAGATCATGAAACTGATTCTATAACACTATATTCACATTGAATACACGTATATTTGATGCTGTTTGAATGTAGATATTGAAACTCACTGTATCACACTATATTCACATTGAATACACGTATATTTGATGCTGTTTGAATGTAGATATTGAAACTGATTGTATAACACTATATTCACATTGAATACACGTATATTTGATGCTGTTTGAATGTAGATATTGAAACTCACTGTATCACACTATATTCACATTGAATACACGTATATTTGATGCTGTTTGAATGTAGATCATGAAACTGATTCTATAACACTATATTCACATTGAATACACGTATATTTGATGCTGTTTGAATGTAGATATTGAAACTGATGTATCACACTATATTCACATTGAATACACGTATATTTGATGCTGTTTGAATGTAGATATTGAAACTGACTGTATCACACTATATTCACATTGAATACACGTATATTTGATGCTGTTTGAATGTAGATATTGAAACTCACTGTATCACACTATATTCACATTGAATACACGTATATTTGATGCTGTTTGAATGTAGATATTGAAACTCACTGTATCACACTATATTCACATTGAATACACGTATATTTGATGCTGTTTGAATGTAGATATTGAAACTCACTGTATCACACTATATTCACATTGAATACACGTATATTTGATGCTGTTTGAATGTAGATATTGAAACTCACTGTATCACACTATATTCACATTGAATACACGTATATTTGATGCTGTTTGAATGTAGATAATGAAACTCACTGTATAACACTATATTCACATTGAATACACGTATATTTGATGCTGTTTGAATGTAGATATTGAAACTGACTGTATCACACTATATTCACATTGAATACACGTATATTTGATGCTGTTTGAATGTAGATAACTGATTCTATAACACTATATTCACATTGAATACACGTATATTTGATGCTGTTTGAATGTAGATATTGAAACTCACTGTATCACACTATATTCACATTGAATACACGTATATTTGATGCTGTTTGAATGTAGATATTGAAACTCACTGTATCACACTATATTCACATTGAATACACGTATATTTGATACTGTTTGAATGTAGATCATGAAACTGATTCTATAACACTATATTCACATTGAATACACGTATATTTGATGCTGTTTGAATGTAGATATTGAAACTCACTGTATCACACTATATTCACATTGAATACACGTATATTTGATGCTGTTTGAATGTAGATATTGAAACTCACTGTATCACACTATATTCACATTGAATACACGAACATTTGATGCTGTTTGAATGTAGATATTGAAACTCACTGTATCACACTATATTCACATTGAATACACGTATATTTGATACTGTTTGAATGTAGATATTGAAACTGATTCTATAACACTATATTCACATTGAATACACGTATATTTGATGCTGTTTGAATGTAGATATTGAAACTCACTGTATCACACTATATTCACATTGAATACACGTATATTTGATGCTGTTTGAATGTAGATATTGAAACTCACTGTATCACACTATATTCACATTGAATACACGTATATTTGATGCTGTTTGAATGTAGATATTGAAACTCACTGTATCACACTATATTCACATTGAATACACGTATATTTGATGCTGTTTGAATGTAGATATTGAAACTCACTGTATCACACTATATTCACATTGAATACACGTATATTTGATGCTGTTTGAATGTAGATATTGAAACTCACTGTATCACACTATATTCACATTGAATACACGTATATTTGATGCTGTTTGAATGTAGATATTGAAACTGATTCTATAACACTATATTCACATTGAATACACGTATATTTGATGCTGTTTGAATGTAGATATTGAAACTCACTGTATCACACTATATTCACATTGAATACATTTGTATATTTGATACTGTTTGAATGTAGATATTGAAACTCACTGTATCACACTATATTCACATTGAATACACGTATATTTGATGCTGTTTGAATGTAGATATTGAAACTCACTGTATCACACTATATTCACATTGAATACACGTATATTTGATGCTGTTTGAATGTAAATTGAAACTGATTGATATATTTGATGCTGTTTGAATGTAGATCATGAAACTGATTCTATAACACTATATTCACATTGAATACACGTATATTTGATGCTGTTTGAATGTAGATATTGAAACTCACTGTATCACACTATATTCACATTGAATACACGTATATTTGATATGATAATGTTTGAATGTAGATATGAAACTGATTCTATAACACTATATTCACATTGAATACACGTATATACTCACTGTATCATCACATTGATATTTGACTGTTTGAATGTAGATATTGAAACTCACTGTATCACACTATATTCACATTGAATACACGTATATTTGATGCTGTTTGAATGTAGATATTGAAACTCACTGTATCACACTATATTCACATTGAATACACGTATATTTGATGCTGTTTGAATGTAGATATTGAAACTCACTGTATCACACTATATTCACATTGAATACACGTATATTTGATGCTGTTTGAATGTAGATATTGAAACTCACTGTATCACACTATATTCACATTGAATACACGTATATTTGATGCTGTTTGAATGTAGATATTGAAACTCACTGTATCACACTATATTCACATTGAATACACGTATATTTGATGCTGTTTGAATGTAGATATTGAAACTCACTGTATCACACTATATTCACATTGAATACACGTATATTTGATGCTGTTTGAATGTAGATATTGAAACTCACTGTATCACACTATATTCACATTGAATACACGTATATTTGATGCTGTTTGAATGTAGATATTGAAACTGATTCTATAACACTATATTCACATTGAATACACGTATATTTGATGCTGTTTGAATGTAGATATTGAAACTCACTGTATCACACTATATTCACATTGAATACACGTATATTTGATGCTGTTTGAATGTAGATATTGAAACTACTATAACACTATATTCACATTGAATACATGTATATTTGATGCTGTTTGAATGTAGATATTGAAAACTATTAACACTATATTCACATTGAATACACGTATATTTGATGCTGTTTGAATGTAGATATTGAAACTCACTGTATCACACTATATTCACATTGAATACACGTATATTTGATGCTGTTTGAATGTAGATATTGAAACTCACTGTATCACACTATATTCACATTGAATACACGTATATATTTGATGCTGTTTGAAATGTAGATCATTGAAACTATATTCTGCTGTTTATACACTATATTCACATTGAATACACGTATATTTGATGCTGTTTGAATGTAGATATTGAAACTCACTGTATCACACTATATTCACATTGAATACACGTATATTTGATGCTGTTTGAATGTAGATATTGAAACTCACTGTATCACACTATATATTCACATTGAATACACGTATATTTGATGCTGTTTGAATGTAGATATTGAAACTCACATATCACACTATATACATTGAATACACGTATATTTGATGCTGTTTGAATGTAGATATTGAAACTCACTGTATCACACTATATTCACATTGAATACACGTATATTTGATGCTGTTTGAATGTAGATATTGAAACTGATTGTATAACACTATATTCACATTGAATACACGTATATTTGATGCTGTTTGAATGTAGATATTGAAACTCACTGTATCACACTATATTCACATTGAATACACGTATATTTGATGCTGTTTGAATGTAGATATTGAAACTGATTCTATAACACTATATTCACATTGAATACACGTATATTTGATGCTGTTTGAATGTAGATATTGAAACTCACTGTATCACACTATATTCACATTGAATACACGTATATTTGATGCTGTTTGAATGTAGATATTGAAACTCACTGTATCACACTATATTCACATTGAATACACGTATATTTGATGCTGTTTGAATGTAGATATTGAAACTGATTCTATAACACTATATTCACATTGAATACACGTATATTTGATGCTGTTTGAATGTAGATATTGAAACTCACTGTATATTCACATTGAATATATTCACATTGAATACACGTATATTTGATACTGTTTGAATGTAGATATTGAAACTCACTGTATCACACTATATTCACATTGAATACACGTATATTTGATGCTGTTTGAATGTAGATATTGAAACTCACTGTATCACACTATATTCACATTGAATACACGTATATTTGATGCTGTTTGAATGTAGATATTGAAACTCACTGTATCACACTATATTCACATTGAATACACGTATATTTGATGCTGTTTGAATGTAGATATTGAAACTCACTGTATCACACTATATTCACATTGAATACACGTATATTTGATGCTGTTTGAATGTAGATATGAAACTGATTCTATAACACTATATTCACATTGAATACACGTATATTTGATGCTGTTTGAATGTAGATATTGAAACTCACTGTATCACACTATATTCACATTGAATACACGTATATTTGATGCTGTTTGAATGTAGATATTGAAACTCACTGTAAACACTATATTCACATTGAATACACGTATATTTGACTGTTTATTCACATTGAATACACGTATATTTGATGCTGTTTGAATGTAGATATGAAACTGATGTATAACACTATATTCACATTGAATACACGTATATTTGATGCTGTTTGAATGTAGATATTGAAACTCATTGTATACACACTATATTCACATTGAATACGTATATTTGATGCTGTTTGAATGTAGATATTGAAACTCACTGTATCACACTATATTCACATTGAATACACGTATATTTGATGCTGTTTGAATGTAGATATTGAAACTCACTGTATCACACTATATTCACATTGAATACACGTATATTTGATGCTGTTTGAATGTAGATATTGAAACTCACTGTATCACACTATATTCACATTGAATACACGTATATTTGATGCTGTTTGAATGTAGATATTGAAACTCACTGTATCACACTATATTCACATTGAATACACGTATATTTGATGCTGTTTGAATGTAGATATTGAAACTCACTGTATCACACTATATTCACATTGAATACACGTATATTTGATGCTGTTTGAATGTTGATATTGAAACTCACTGTATCACACTATATTCACATTGAATACACGTATATTTGATGCTGTTTGAATGTAGATATTGAAACTGATTCTATAACACTATATTCACATTGAATACACGTATATTTGATGCTGTTTGAATGTAGATATTGAAACTCACTGTATCACACTATATTCACATTGAATACACGTATATTTGATGCTGTTTGAATGTAGATATTGAAACTCACTGTATCACACTATATTCACATTGAATACACGTATATTTGATGCTGTTTGAATGTAGATATTGAAACTCACTGTATCACACTATATTCACATTGAATACACGTATATTTGATGCTGTTTGAATGTAGATATTGAAACTCACTGTATCACACTATATTCACATTGAATACACGTATATTTGATGCTGTTTGAATGTAGATATTGAAACTCACTGTATCACACTATATTCACATTGAATACACGTATATTTGATGCTGTTTGAATGTAGTAACACTATATTGAAACTCACTCTATAACACTATATTCACATTGAATACACGTATATTTGATGCTGTTTGAATGTAGATATTGAAACTCACTGTATCACACTATATTCACATTGAATACACGTATATTTGATGCTGTTTGAATGTAGATATTGAAACTCACTGTATAACACTATATTCACACTATATTCACATTGAATACACGTATATTTGATGCTGTTTGAATGTAGATATTGAAACTCACTGTATCACACTATATTCACATTGAATACACGTATATTTGATGCTGTTTGAATGTAGATATTGAAACTCACTGTATCACACTATATTCACATTGAATACACGTATATTTGATGCTGTTTGAATGTAGATATTGAAACTGATTCTATAACACTATATTCACATTGAATACACGTATATTTGATGCTGTTTGAATGTAGATATTGAAACTCACTGTATCACACTATATTCACATTGAATACACGTATATTTGATGCTGTTTGAATGTAGATATTGAAACTCACTGTATCACACTATATTCACATTGAATAACATTGAATATATTTGATGCTGTTTGAATGTAGATATTGAAACTCACTGTATCACACTATATTCACATTGAATACACGTATATTTGATGCTGTTTGAATGTAGATATTGAAACTGATTCTATAACACTATATTCACATTGAATACACGTATATTTGATGCTGTTTGAATGTAGATATTGAAACTCACTGTATCACACTATATTCACATTGAATACACGTATATTTGATGCTGTTTGAATGTAGATATTGAAACTCACTGTATCACACTATATTCACATTGAATACACGTATATTTGATGCTGTTTGAATGTAGATATTGAAACTCACTGTATCACACTATATTCACATTGAATACACGTATATTTGATGCTGTTTGAATGTAGATATTGAAACTGTATCACTGTATCACACTATATTCACATTGAATACAGATATATTTGATACTGTTTGAATGTAGATCATGAAACTATATATAACACTATATTGAATACACGTATATTTGATGCTGTTTGAATGTAGATATTGAAACTCACTGTATCACACTATATTCACATTGACTACACGGATATTTGATGCTGTTTGAATGTAGATCATTAATCTGATTATATAACACTATATTCACATTGAATACACGTATATTTGATGCTGTTTGAATGTAGATATTGAAACTCACTGTATCACACTATATTCACATTGAATACACGTATATTTGATGCTGTTTGAATGTAGATATTGAAACTGATTCTATAACACTATATTCACATTGAATACACGTATATTTGATGCTGTTTGAATGTAGATATTGAAACTCACTGTATCACACTATATTCACATTGAATACACGTATATTTGATGCTGTTTGAATGTAGATATGAAACTGATTCTATAACACTATATTCACATTGAATACACGTATATTTGATGCTGTTTGAATGTAGATATTGAAACTCACTGTATCACACTATATTCACATTGAATACACGTATATTTGATGCTGTTTGAATGTAGATATTGAAACTCACTGTATCACACTATATTCACATTGAATACACGTATATTTGATGCTGTTTGAATGTAGATATGAAACTGATTCTATAACACTATATTCACATTGAATACACGTATATTTGATGCTGTTTGAATGTAGATATTGAAACTCACACTATCACACTATATTCACATTGAATACACGTATATTTGATGCTGTTTGAATGTAGATATTGAAACTCACTGTATCACACTATATTCACATTGAATACACGTATATTTGATGCTGTTTGAATGTAGATATTGAAACTGATTCTATAACACTATATTCACATTGAATACACGTATATTTGATGCTGTTTGAATGTAGATATTGAAACTCACTGTATCACACTATATTCACATTGAATACACGTATATTTGATGCTGTTTGAATGTAGATATTGAAACTCACTGTATCACACTATATTCACATTGAATACACGTATATTTGATATATTTGATACTGTTTGAATGTACATATTGAAACTGACTCTATCACACTATATTCACATTGAATACACGTATATTTGATGCTGTTTGAATGTAGATATTGAAACTCACTGTATCACACTATATTCACATTGAATACACGTATATTTGATGCTGTTTGAATGTAGATATGAAACTGATTCTATAACACTATATTCACATTGAATACACGTATATTTGATGCTGTTTGAATGTAGATATTGAAACTCACTGTATCACACTATATTCACATTGAATACACGTATATTTGATGCTGTTTGAATGTAGATATTGAAACTCATTGTATCACACTATATTCACATTGAATACACGTATATTTGATGCTGTTTGAATGTAGATATGAAACTGATTCTATAACACTATATTCACATTGAATACACGTATTGTATATTTGATGCTGTTTGAATGTAGATATTGAAACTCACTGTATCACACTATATTCACATTGAATACACGTATATTTGATGCTGTTTGAATGTAGATCATGAAACTGATTCTATAACTATATATTCACATTGAATACACGTATATTTGATGCTGTTTGAATGTAGATATTGAAACTCACTGTATCACACTATATTCACATTGAATACACGTATATTTGATGCTGTTTGAATGTAGATATTGAAACTCATCACACTATATCACACTATATTCACATTGAATACACGTATATTTGATGCTGTTTGAATGTAGATATTGAAACTCACTGTATCACACTATATTCACATTGAATACACGTATATTTGATGCTGTTTGAATGTAGATATTGAAACTCACTGTATCATACTATATTCACATTGAATACACGTATATTTGATACTGTTTGAATGTAGATCATGAAACTGATTCTATAACACTATATTCACATTGAATACACGTATATTTGATGCTGTTTGAATGTAGATATTGAAACTCACTGTATCACACTATATTCACATTGAATACACGTATATTTGATGCTGTTTGAATGTAGATATTGAAACTCACTGTATCACACTATATTCACATTGAATACACGTATATTTGATGCTGTTTGAATGTAGATATTGAAACTCACTGTATCACACTATATTCACATTGAATACACGTATATTTGATGCTGTTTGAATGTAGATATTGAAACTGATTCTATAACACTATATTCACATTGAATACACGTATATTTGATGCTGTTTGAATGTAGATATTGAAACTCACTGTATTACACTATATTCACATTGAATACACGTATATTTGATGCTGTTTGAATGTAGATGAAACTCACTGTATCACACTATATCACATTGAAACTATTCTATAACACTATATTGAATACATTGAATACATATTTGATGCTGTTTGAATGTAGATATTGAAACTCACTGTATCACACTATATTCACATTGAATACACGTATATTTGATGCTGTTTGAATGTAGATATTGAAACTCACTGTATCACACTATATTCACATTGAATACACGTATATTTGATGCTGTTTGAATGTAGATATTGAAACTCACTGTATCACACTATATTCACATTGAATACACGTATATTTGATGCTGTTTGAATGTAGATATTGAAACTCACTGTATCACACTATATTCACATTGAATACACGTATATTTGATACTGTTTGAATGTAGATCATGAAACTGATTCTATAACACTATATTCACATTGAATACACGTATATTTGATGCTGTTTGAATGTAGATATTGAAACTCACTGTATCACACTATATTCACATTGAATACACGTATATTTGATGCTGTTTGAATGTAGATATTGAAACTGATTCTATAACACTATATTCACATTGAATACACGTATATTTGATGCTGTTTGAATGTAGATATTGAAACTCACTGTATCACACTATATTCACATTGAATACACGTATATTTGATGCTGTTTGAATGTAGATATTGAAACTCACTGTATCACACTATATTCACATTGAATACACGTATATTTGATGCTGTTTGAATGTAGATATGAAACTGATTCTATAACACTATATTCACATTGAATACACGTATATTTGATGCTGTTTGAATGTAGATATTGAAACTCACTGTATCACACTATATTCACATTGAATACACGTATATTTGATGCTGTTTGAATGTAGATATTCTATATCACACTATAACTCATTGTATAACACTATATTCACATTGAATACACGTATATTTGATGCTGTTTGAATGTAGATATTGAAACTCACTGTATCACACTATATTCACATTGAATACACGTATATTTGATGCTGTTTGAATGTAGATATTGAAACTCACTGTATCACACTATATTCACATTGAATACACGTATATTTGATGCTGTTTGAATGTAGATATTGAAACTGATTCTATCACACTATATTCACATTGAATACACGTATATTTGATGCTGTTTGAATGTAGATATTGAAACTCACTGTATCACACTATATTCACATTGAATACACGTATATTTGATGCTGTTTGAATGTAGATATTGAAACTCACTGTATCACACTATATTCACATTGAATACACGTATATTTGATGCTGTTTGAATGAATATCATGAAACTGATTCTATAACACTATATTCACATTGAATACACGTATATTTGATGCTGTTTCAATGTAGATAATGAAACTCACTGTATTACTATATTCACATTGAATACACGAATATTTGATGCTGTTTGAATGTAGATATTGAAACTGATTCTATAACACTATATTCACATTGAATACACGTATATTTGATGCTGTTTGAATGTAGATATTGAAACTCACTGTATCACACTATATTCACATTGAATACACGTATATTTGATGCTGTTTGAATGTAGATATTGAAACTCACTGTATCACACTATATTCACATTGAATACACGTATATATTTGATGCTGTTTGAATGTAGATATTGAAACTCACTGTATCACACTATATTCACATTGAATACACGTATATTTGATGCTGTTTGAATGTAGATATGAAACTGATTCTATAACACTATATTCACATTGAATACACGTATATTTGATGCTGTTTGAATGTAGATATTGAAACTCACTGTATCACACTATATTCACATTGAATACACGTATATTTGATGCTGTTTGAATGTAGATATTGAAACTGATTCTATCACACTATATTCACATTGAATACACGTATATTTGATGCTGTTTGAATGTAGATATTGAAACTCACTGTATCACACTATATTCACATTGAATACACGTATATTTGATGCTGTTTGAATGTAGATATTGAAACTCACTGTATCACACTATATTCACATTGAATACACGTATATTTGATGCTGTTTGAATGTAGATCATTGAAACTGATTCTATAACACTATATTCACATTGAATACACGTATATTTGATGCTGTTTGAATGTAGATATTGAAACTCACTGTATCACACTATATTCACATTGAATACACGTATATTTGATGCTGTTTGAATGTAGATATTGAAACTGATTCTATAACACTATATTCACATTGAATACACGTATATTTGATGCTGTTTGAATGTAGATATTGAAACTCACTGTATCACACTATATTCACATTGAATACACGTATATTTGATGCTGTTTGAATACACGTATATTTGATGCTGTTTGAATGTAGATATTGAAACTGATTCTATAACACTATATTCACATTGAATACACGTATATTTGATGCTGTTTGAATGTAGATATTGAAACTGATTGTATAACACTATATTCACATTGAATACACGTATATTTGATGCTGTTTGAATGTAGATATTGAAACTCACTGTATCACACTATATTCACATTGAATACACGTATATTTGATGCTGTTTGAATGTAGATATTGAAACTCACTGTATCACACTATATTCACATTGAATACACGTATATTTGATGCTGTTTGAATGTAGATATTGAAACTGATTCTATAACACTATATTCACATTGAATACACGTATATTTGATGCTGTTTGAATGTAGATATTGAAACTCACTGTATCACACTATATTCACATTGAATACACGTATATTTGATGCTGTTTGAATGTAGATATTGAAACTGATTCTATAACACTATATTCACATTGAATACACGTACGTATATTTGATGCTGTTTGAATGTAGATATTGAAACTGATTCTATAACACTATATTCACATTGAATACACGTATATTTGATGCTGTTTGAATGTAGATATTGAAACTCACTATATCACACTATATTCACATTGAATACACGTATATTTGATGCTGTTTGAATGTAGATATTGAAACTGATTCTATAACACTATATTCACATTGAATACACGTATATTTGATGCTGTTTGAATGTAGATATTGAAACTCACTGTATCACACTATATTCACATTGAATACACGTATATTTGATGCTGTTTGAATGTAGATATTGAAACTGATTCTATAACACTATATTCACATTGAATACACGTATATTTGATGCTGTTTGAATGTAGATATTGAAACTCACTGTATCACACTATATTCACATTGAATACACGTATATTTGATGCTGTTTGAATGTAGATATTGAAACTGATTCTATAACACTATATTCACATTGAATACACGTATATTTGATGCTGTTTGAATGTAGATATTGAAACTCACTGTATCACACTATATTCACATTGAATACACGTATATTTGATGCTGTTTGAATGTAGATATTGAAACTGATTCTATAACACTATATTCACATTGAATACACGTATATTTGATGCTGTTTGAATGTAGATATTGAAACTCACTGTATCACACTATATTCACATTGAATACACGTATATTTGATGCTGTTTGAATGTAGATATTGAAACTGATTCTATAACACTATATTCACATTGAATACACGTATATTTGATGCTGTTTGAATGTAGATATTGAAACTGATTCTATAACACTATATTCACATTGAATACACGTATATTTGATGCTGTTTGAATGTAGATATTGAAACTCACTGTATCACACTATATTCACATTGAATACACGTATATTTGATGCTGTTTGAATGTAGATATTGAAACTGATTCTATAACACTATATTCACATTGAATACACGTATATTTGATGCTGTTTGAATGTAGATATTGAAACTGATTCTATAACACTATATTCACATTGAATACACGTATATTTGATGCTGTTTGAATGTAGATATTGAAACTCATGAAACTGATTGTATCACACTATATTCACATTGAATACACGTATATTTGATGCTGTTTGAATGTAGATATTGAAACTGATTCTATAACACTATATTCACATTGAATACACGTATATTTGATGCTGTTTGAATGTAGATATTGAAACTCACTGTATCACACTATATTCACATTGAATACACGTATATTTGATGCTGTTTGAATGTAGATATTGAAACTGATTCTATAACACTATATTCACATTGAATACACGTATATTTGATGCTGTTTGAATGTAGATATTGAAACTCACTGTATCACACTATATTCACATTGAATACACGTATATTTGATGCTGTTTGAATGTAGATATTGAAACTGATTCTATAACACTATATTCACATTGAATACACGTATATTTGATGCTGTTTGAATGTAGATATTGAAACTCACTGTATCACACTATATTCACATTGAATACACGTATATTTGATGCTGTTTGAATGTAGATATTGAAACTGATTCTATAACACTATATTCACATTGAATACACGTATATTTGATGCTGTTTGAATGTAGATATTGAAACTCATTGTATCACACTATATTCACATTGAATACACGTATATTTGATGCTGTTTGAATGTAGATATTGAAACTCACTGTATCACACTATATTCACATTGAATACACGTATATTTGATGCTGTTTGAATGTAGATATTGAAACTCACTGTATCACACTATATTCACATTGAATACACGTATATTTGATGCTGTTTGAATGTAGATATTGAAACTGATTCTATAACACTATATTCACATTGAATACACGTATATTTGATGCTGTTTGAATGTAGATATTGAAACTCACTGTATCACACTATATTCACATTGAATACACGTATATTTGATGCTGTTTGAATGTAGATAATGAAACTCACTCTATAACACTATATTCACATTGAATACACGTATATTTGATGCTGTTTGAATGTAGATATTGAAACTGATTCTATAACACTATATTCACATTGAATACACGTATATTTGATGCTGTTTGAATGTAGATATTGAAACTCACTGTATCACACTATATTCACATTGAATACACGTATATTTGATGCTGTTTGAATGTAGATATTGAAACTGATTCTATAACACTATATTCACATTGAATACACGTATATTTGATGCTGTTTGAATGTAGATATTGAAACTGATTGTATAACACTATATTCACATTGAATACACGTATATTTGATGCTGTTTGAATGTAGATATTGAAACTCACTGTATCACACTATATTCACATTGAATACACGTATATTTGATGCTGTTTGAATGTAGATATGAAACTGATTCTATAACACTATATTCACATTGAATACACGTATATTTGATGCTGTTTGAATGTAGATATTGAAACTCACTGTATCACACTATATATTCACATTGAATACACGTATATTTGATGCTGTTTGAATGTAGATATTGAAACTGATTCTATAACACTATATTCACATTGAATACACGTATATTTGATGCTGTTTGAATGTAGATATTGAAACTCACTGTATCACACTATATTCACATTGAATACACGTATATTTGATGCTGTTTGAATGTAGATATTGAAACTGATTCTATAACACTATATTCACATTGAATACACGTATATTTGATGCTGTTTGAATGTAGATATTGAAACTCACTGTATCACACTATATTCACATTGAATACACGTATATTTGATGCTGTTTGAATGTAGATATTGAAACTGATTCTATAACACTATATTCACATTGAATACACGTATATTTGATGCTGTTTGAATGTAGATATTGAAACTCACTGTATCACACTATATTCACATTGAATACACGTATATTTGATGCTGTTTGAATGTAGATATTGAAACTGATTCTATAACACTATATTCACATTGAATACACGTATATTTGATGCTGTTTGAATGTAGATATTGAAACTCACTGTATCACACTATATTCACATTGAATACACGTATATTTGATGCTGTTTGAATGTAGATATTGAAACTGATTCTATAACACTATATTCACATTGAATACACGTATATTTGATGCTGTTTGAATGTAGATATTGAAACTCACTGTATCACACTATATTCACATTGAATACACGTATATTTGATGCTGTTTGAATGTAGATATTGAAACTGATTCTATAACACTATATTCACATTGAATACACGTATATTTGATGCTGTTTGAATGTAGATATTGAAACTCACTGTATCACACTATATTCACATTGAATACACGTATATTTGATGCTGTTTGAATGTAGATATTGAAACTCATTGTATCACACTATATTCACATTGAATACACGTATATTTGATGCTGTTTGAATGTAGATATTGAAACTCACTGTATCACACTATATTCACATTGAATACACGTATATTTGATGCTGTTTGAATGTAGATATTGAAACTCATATCTATAACACTATATTCACATTGAATACACGTATATTTGATGCTGTTTGAATGTAGATATTGAAACTCATTGTATCACACTATATTCACATTGAATACACGTATATTTGGTGCTGTTATAATATAGATATTGAAACTCACTGTATAACACTATATTCACATTGAATACACGTATATTTGATGCTGTTTGAATGTAGATATTGAAACTCACTGTATCACACTATATTCACATTGAATACACGTATATTTGATGCTGTTTGAATGTAGATATTGAAACTCACTGTATCACACTATATTCACATTGAATACACGTATATTTGATGCTGTTTGAATGTAGATATTGAAACTGATTCTATAACACTATATTCACATTGAATACACGTATATTTGATGCTGTTTGAATGTAGATATTGAAACTCACTGTATCACACTATATTCACATTGAATACACGTATATTTGATGCTGTTTGAATGTAGATATGAAACTGATTCTATAACACTATATTCACATTGAATACACGTATATTTGATGCTGTTTGAATGTAGATATTGAAACTCACTGTATCACACTATATTCACATTGAATACACGTATATTTGATGCTGTTTGAATGTAGATATTGAAACTCACTGTATCACACTATATTCACATTGAATACACGTATATTTGATGCTGTTTGAATGTAGATATTGAAACTCATTGTATCACACTATATTCACATTGAATACACGTATATTTGATACTGTTTGAATGTAGATATTGAAACTGATTCTATAACACTATATTCACATTGAATACACGTATATTTGATGCTGTTTGAATGTAGATATTGAAACTCACTGTATCACACTATATTCACATTGAATACACGTATATTTGATGCTGTTTGAATGTAGATATTGAAACTCATTGTATCACACTATATTCACATTGAATACACGTATATTTGGTGCTGTTATAATATAGATATTGAAACTCACTGTATAACACTATATTCACATTGAATACACGTATATTTGATGCTGTTTGAATGTAGATATTGAAACTCACTGTATCACACACTATATTCACATTGAATACACATTGAATACACTGATTCTATAACACTATATATTTGATACTGTTTGAATGTAGATATTGAAACTGATTCTATAACACTATATTCACATTGAATACACGTATATTTGATGCTGTTTGAATGTAGATATTGAAACTCACTGTATCACACTATATTCACATTGAATACACGTATATTTGATGCTGTTTGAATGTAGATCATGAAACTGATTCTATAACACTATATTCACATTGAATACACGTATATTTGATGCTGTTTGAATGTAGATATTGAAACTCACTGTATCACACTATATTCACATTGAATACACGTATATTTGATGCTGTTTGAATGTAGATATTGAAACTGACTGTATCACACTATATTCACATTGAATACACGTATATTTGATGCTGTTTGAATGTAGATATTGAACTCACTGTATTCTATAACACTATATTCACATTGAATACACGTATATTTGATGCTGTTTGAATGTAGATATTGAAACTCACTGTATCACACTATATTCACATTGAATACACGTATATTTGATGCTGTTTGAATGTAGATATTGAAACTCACTGTATCACACTATATTCACATTGAATACACGTATATTTGATGCTGTTTGAATGTAGATATTGAAACTCACTGTATCACACTATATTCACATTGAATACACGTATATTTGATGCTGTTTGAATGTAGATATTGAAACTCACTGTATCACACTATATTCACATTGAATACACGTATATTTGATGCTGTTTGAATGTAGATATTGAAACTGATTCTATAACACTATATTCACATTGAATACACGTATATTTGATGCTGTTTGAATGTAGATATTGAAACTCACTGTATCACACTATATTCACATTGAATACACGTATATTTGATGCTGTTTGAATGTAGATATTGAAACTCACTGTATCACACTATATTCACATTGAATACACGTATATTTGATACTGTTTGAATGTAGATATTGAAACTCACTGTATCACACTATATTCACATTGAATACACGTATATTTGATGCTGTTTGAATGTAGATATTGAAACACACTGTATCACACTATATTCACATTGAATACACGTATATTTGATGCTGTTTGAATGTAGATATTGAAACTCACTGTATCACACTATATTCACATTGAATACACGTATATTTGATGCTGTTTGAATGTAGATATTGAAACTCACTGTATCACACTATATTCACATTGAATACACGTATATTTGATGCTGTTTGAATGTAGATATTGAAACTGATTTTAAAACACTATATTCACATTGAATACACGTATATTTGATGCTGTTTGAATGTAGATATTGAAACTCACTGTATCACACTATATTCACATTGAATACACGTATATTTGATGCTGTTTGAATGTAGATATTGAAACTCACTGTATCACACTATATTCACATTGAATACACGTATATTTGATGCTGTTTGAATGTAGATATTGAAACTGACTGTATCACACTATATTCACATTGAATACACGTATATTTGATGCTGTTTGAATGTAGATATTGAAACTCACTGTATCATACTATATTCACATTGAATACACGTATATATGATGCTGTTTGAATGTAGATATTAAAACTCACTGTATCACACTATATTCACATTGAATACACGTATATTTGATACTGTTTAATGTACATCATGAAACTGATTCTATAACACTATATTCATTAATTAATTTAATAAAACACCATGCCATTTAATCTAACGCCCTCAGAAACCATCCATTGGCTTATTCTCGGTCTAAACAGTGCTGCCTACAAAACAGCAGTCCTATCAAATCTCCCAGCGACCATCGACGATTATTTTGCTCTTATTCGCCGGCTTGATCAGGCTTTTCTTGGTGGAGAACTAGAGGGATGTTCAGTAACGCAATATGATGATACACTGGTCGACTCTCTTGTTTCCAAAATAGTTTCTGGTGTCACAGAAAAATTACCCAGCAGTCAAATAAGACTTGGCGAAAATCGAACGCTGACCTGTACGTTTTGCGGATTGAAGGGACATTTTCCCAGTAACTGCCCAGCAAAAAGGGAATCGGGAAACGAGTAAGAATCCGACTTGAAGAGGTGAAGTCGGATATGGAAAAAAATCCCCTCACACCCCCTTTAATCAGAAAAACCATTTCTAAAATCATGTTGGCTGACCCACCCTTTATAACTGTGCAAATTCAACCTTTCGGTTCACTCGTTGCAATGGTTGAAACAGGGGCATGCGTTTCAACCATTTCTGCGGAAAGAGCGGAACCACTTTTAGACAAAATTCAGCCGTGGGAGGGAACTAAATTATTTGGTTTCACAGACGAAGAAGCGATACCCTTGGGCTTTCTTAATGTTAACGTTCAATTTGGGACGTCCACTTGTCAAACTACGGTTGCCGTTATGAAAAAAACATTGTTTCCTTTGATTCTGTCAAAAGGCTGGATCGATCAAGCGCAGCCAAGATTCGTCCTGGTAAAGCATTTTCGTGAAGAAGAAATATCAATCCCACTTTCATACCTTATTCCTCCAGTTAAAGGTGCCAAAGTATTTCAGAATGCTACTAGACATGTCGCTCTTCTTGTAGCAAAAGAGATTGAAATACCAGCAATGTCTGTTGCAAAAGTCAGCGAAAAAGTCCTTTCTGGTGGTTCGGGGGTGGCGATTCTCGAACCACTCCTACGTGGGGGGGGGGAATCAGGCGAATTTATTTCTCCACGTTGAGCAGTTAAATTTTTAGAAGGCAAAACAAACATTGAGGTAACCAACCTGGGTTCTTGTCCTGTTATTTTGAAAGAGAACCAAGAACTTAACACAATTGATACTGATCCAAACGAAGAATTAGTTGAACTTTCAAACCCACTCATTTCTCGACCGGAAAATAATACAAACAGCTGCTGTGACTATTCTTCTATTGGCGTAGATTTTTGTAAAACTCTTACTAAAAGTGAAATAGAACAGTTAGGATCAGTTCTTTGGAAGCATAGGTCAGTGTTTAGAAAGAACTCAGATTCAGGAAAGATGCCACGCGAAATCCTTCTCGAACACGCCATTGAAACACAACGACATCCACCATTGTCTGCTCCTCCCCGTCGTATTTCATTTGCTGAGAATAAGGTGGTGAGTGAACATGTTGAACAAATGCTTGCAGATCATGTCATCGAAAGTTCTGAAAGCTCTTGGTCTTCACCAGTAGTTTTGGTGAAGAAAAAGGATGGTTCGCTAAGATTTTGTGTAGACTACCGACGATTAAATCAGGTTACCACTCGTGACGTATATCCGCTTCCTCGTATTGACGACGTTCTTGCTTGCCTTTCTGGTGCTTCCTATTTTTCTACCTTAGACCTCTATCGTGGTTATTGGCAAGTTCCAATAAAAGAAACCGATAAGGAAAAAACAGCTTTCGTCACGCGTGACGGTCTTTTTCAGTTCAAAAGGATGCCATTCGGTTTGTCAAATGCGCCAGCTTCATTTCAAAGACTTATGGATAGAGTCCTTGCTGGACAAAAGTGGCACCACTGTCTCGTCTATCTTGATGATGTTTTAATTTTTTCTAATAATTTTGAATCCCACTGTGAAAAGATTGATATGGTTCTTTCTGCAATTTCTCAACCAGGCCTCTGTTTAAATGCTGCAAAGTGCGCCATTGGGCGTCGAGAGGTAGTTTATCTGGGTCATCGTATTTGTAAAGAAGGAATCGCTCCTGATCCCGAAAAAGCTCGAGCGGTTTTATCTTATCCTTCACCACGTAATATCAAGGAAATACGACAATTTCTTGGTCTTGCCTCATATTACCGCAAATTTGTGCCTTCATTTTCGTCTGAAGCAGCACCTCTAACCTCATTGCTAAAAAAGGGATCCAAGTTTCAATGGGGGGAAACTCAGTCCACTTCTTTTGCAAGTTTAGTCAAGTCACTTTGTTCCCCAACTGTTCTTTCTCACTTTGACGAGTCTGCAGAAATTTTTTTGAAAACTGATGCAAGTTACGGCGGACTCGTTGCGGTTCTCTATCAGAAAAAAGAACAGGAAGATTCAGTTGTCGCTTTCCTTAGTCGCACTTTACGCGGGAACGAGGCTAATTGGCCGTCAAACGACTTAGAATGTCTAGCTATTGTTTGAGCCATTAAAAAGTTACGCCCCTATCTCTTTGGACACCAATTTACTGTCTACAGTGACAACGTGACTGCTGTTGCATTATTGAAGAAAAAGGATTTGACTGGCAAGTATGGTAGGTGGGTAATGGATCTAACAGAATATCATTTTCTTTTACTTCACTGCAAAGGCACAACTAATATTGTTGCCGATGCATTGTCCCGTCAAAAGTTCCCTCAATAAAATAGGTCAGAAGATGAACAATCTTCAGGAAATTGCCAATCTCGTTCGAACTTGTCTCTATCGTGTTATTCTTGTTTAGATGGCCTTATGTTCGGGGAAGGAGTTGTAGAAACAGAAAAGGGTGGGTCATCTCCCTCCTACATCGCACCACCAACCTTTCCCTTTCAGGTTAAAAATGAATCTTTTGATGACTACAGTAAATATTCTTCCGTTGTGTCGCCCAAGTGTTTATCTAGTTTCCCATTTCAGTCAAGTGATTCCATGGATAAATTTAATTTTGGAAAGGGGGGCGGGGGTGATCACCTGCAGGGTATGGCGGTTTTGTCTACGAAGCATTGGCCACCCGATCTAAAAAGCCATCGTTTCTAGCCAGATATTAATTGCATATTAATTGCACAACACATCGACAAAGTATTTGGTCCAGTTATCAAGAAAACTCAAGAAGGGTTTTCCTACCCCCAATCAGAAGCACTGGAAAATGATCGACTTCAAGGAAAGTTACTCTACCATCGTAACAATCAAACAGACGGTACAAGATGGGCTCCGTGTCTTCCCCGATTTTTGCGCACGTTTGTGTGCAATGCATGCCACAGGGATCCCTCAAGCGGACACGGAGGTCAAACTAAGACTCTAGCTCGCGTGAAAGAGCGATTTTGGTGGCCAGCAATGGCAAAAACCGTAAGAACGGTAGTGCGCACTTGCCCCTATTGCCAACTACGAAAAACACCACGTTGTAAACCTATCGGGAAGCTATAACCCATTCAACCACCTCACCGTCCATTTCTTTGCTGGGATATTGACCACATGGGACCTCTTCCAATGACAAAGAAAAGAAATCGCTACATTGTCGTCGCCGTTGATTATTTTTCCAAACAAGTAATCGCAAAAGCCCTTCCATCCTGTGATGCCGAACAAACAAAAGATTTTTTTATCAATGACATTGTGAACAAGTATGGGGTACCAGAGCATGTTATTTCCAACCGTGGATCGACATTTACATCTAGACTATGGTTTGAAATGCTTGAGCCCTTAGGCATCAGACACTCAATTGCTGTGACTGAACGTCCACAGACGAATGGTCTGGTGGAGAGACAAAATGCAATTATCATAGACCGACTTGTAGCCTTTATCAAGATGGATGCCTGTTGGGACGAAGATGTACAAGCTGCTGTTTTTGCAATCAATACTGACGTTCATACTTCGACAAAATTCACTCCATTTGAATGTACTTTATGGTTTTACGGCTCGGCTTCCGATAGACACCAATTTCCCACCGGTTGAGGAAAGTGATCCAGAAAACCATCGTTCGGAAATATGGAAAGACCTCCGCATCAATATTGAAGAGGCTGAGAAAAAATACAAAACAGCATACGACCAGAAACACACAGCGGCCCCCATCTTCTATCCCGGTGATTTAGTTACCGTTCGTAGGAGGCATGTCAAGCAAGGCGTCTGTAAGAAATTTGCTTTTCGAAACCTTGGACCTTTCCAAATCTTGAAACGTGCAGGAGCTAATGTTTATGAAGTCGAAGACCTTCCAGCAAGAAGAACATCTTCTACTTGGAGGGTTTTCAACGTTCATGTGTCACAGATTCGCATTTACTTTGTTAATGAAGGAACCGACTCTAGTTCATCCGAAAATCCTCCTAATCGTCAAGTTCAAACCACTGATTTTTCATCCAACTTTTCTCCAGCCAATTCATCAACCGACCTGAGTTCAAGCGACTACTCCGTTGATAATGAAATAGTTTCGTCCTTTTCAGATTGCTTGGAGGATGTGGCGGAAGAGGTAGAGTTACAACAAGAATCGGAAACCCAGTTGAACTTAGAGCTTTCGTTGTTGGAAAACACATCGAACAAGATTTCATCTTTATTAATGGACATTGAAGTAGGTGATGCACATATGAAAGAGCCAGGTGACACCGTGATTCCAGAGACACAGAGAGAAACAAACCCATCACAGAGCACCTCCTCCGAAGAAAGTTCATCTTTTTCTCTGGCAATATTCCGAGTGCTTCCGCAAAGTGAACGAAACAGTCATACCTAGCAGGTTTTCAGTCGCAAAATAACGAGAGTTGGGAAATGTGATCTAAAAGATATCTTTTGTGCTTTGCTCTCATGTAACAGAAATATTTTTCATTTCGTTGTTGTTATTTTTGTTTTGTTTATCGTTGGTGTTTCGTGTTAATCGTACTGATTTATTGTACGGAAGCATATTTTTCTCTGTGTGGGATAACGATTAAGATTTTCCTATTTTTCTTTTCATTATGGCCAATTAAGTTAGAATTAAGCACTAATCAAGGAAATACATTTGCTCCGATATCTGAAACCGCCGGGGGGAGGGGAGATGGCGTGTAACGATTAGTCCCAAATAGAAATATGTAGTTCTAATATTCAGCACTACACGGCGTGTTTCACCTTCTTGTTAGGTTCATGTTGTTAGTATTAATAAATTAGAAAAACAGTTATAGTCTTGATTTTCAGCGCGAGATGGCATCCTATTATTATCTATATTCTTTTCTAAATGATGTTATAATGAACGCCAGATGGGGCTTGCCATGAAGTGTCAGCTGTCTGAAGTGGCAATCCCTCTCTCTTTTCGCGTGGATTGATCGTGAACGGTTATACTTCACAAGTGCTCTTCACGTTTCTTGTGTGGTTTTATTCTGAATTTATGTAAGTGTATTCTCGTGTTGTAAGTCTGCGTTAAGGAAATTTGGTTGGATTTCGTATGAACGCCTTTCTTATATTATTAATATTGTTTGTCAAGTGTTTACCTTTTGCGTGTGATTTTCTTGTACAATCTTTGGGGCATTTACCCCCTCGGCTACTTGTTTCGGTCGTCTCATTTCCAGACGTGACTGAAATGCTGTTTGAATGTAGATATTGAAACTCACTGTATCACACTATATTTACATTGAATACACGTATATTTGATACTGTTTGAATGTAGATAATGAAACTGATTCTATAACACTATATTCACATTGAATACACGTATATTTGCTGCTGTTTGAATGTAGATATTGAAACTCACTGTATCACACTATATTCACATTGAATACACGTATATTTGATACTGTTTGAATGTAGATATTGAAACTCACTGTATCACATTATATTCACATTGAATACACGTGTATTTGCTGTTGTTTGAATGTAGATATTGAAACTCACTGTATCACACTATATTCACATTGAATACACGTATATTTGATACTGTTTGAATGTACATCATGAAACTGATCCTATAACACTATATTCACATTGAATACACTTATATTTGATGCTGTTTGAATGTAGATATTGAAACTCACTGTATCACACTATATTCACATTGAATGCACGTATATTTGATACTGTTTGAATGTACATCATGAAACTGATTATATAACACTATATTCACATTGAATACACGTATATTTGATGCTGATTGAATGTAGATATTGAAACTCACTTTATCACACTATATTCACATTGAATACACGTTTATTTGATACTGTTTAATGCACATCATGAAACTGATTCTATAACACTATATTCACATTGAATACACGTATATTTGATGCTGTTTGAATGTTGATATTGAAACTCACTGTATCACACTAAATTCACATTGAATACACGTATATTTGATGCTGTTTGAATGTAGATATTAAAACTCACTGTATCACACTATATTCACATTGAATACACGTATATTTGATACTGTTTGAATGTACATTAAGAAACTGATTCTATAACACTATATTCACTTTGAATACACGTATATTTCATGCTATTTGAATGTAGATATTGAAACTCACTGTATCACACTATATCCACATTGAATACACGTATATTTTATGCTGTTTGAATGTAGATATTGATACTCATTGTATCACACTATATTCACATTGAACACACATATATTTGAGGTAGCCGGTGAAATAGGACTGGAAACTTTCAGGCCTATTTCTACCGGAGAAATAGGACTGACTTTTTAAAACTTTTAGGACAGTCCTATTTCTCCATGCCATCAGTCCTATTTCTCCTCGGCATCAGTCCTATTTCTCCTTAAAAATAGTCCTATTTATTTTATTTTGTTCCAGTAGGAACGATATGCCTCCAATCCGGTGGGCAACATTTTGCGTAAGACCGTCGGGTTATATCCATTTCCCTTTGTAAAAATCCGATGGTGTTAACTCATAACTTAAATGGTTCACCAAACATTTACCTTTTATCCTATTTTAATTTAAATTGCAGGGGACCATTAAATATGTTATATCTAATATAGTTCATTTAATAAAATACTACAACGGCCACACCAGAAATATTTATTAAATTTTTCTTACTTTTTAGTGCATAAATAACTTTTCCAGTTGCACTCATGTTGTACTTGCTCATACAACTATCAGCAACGAAAAACAAGCAAGTCTTAACATATCGGTAGCGCTCTAAACTGTGACACGGGTAGTCCTGTGTTCGATTCCCCGTGGCTGCATTTCTTCTGAGGTTTTTAATAACATTTGCGGTTAACTTAACTATGAATAGTTGAAGAATGTTAATGAATCTTCGCCTGTATGAAAACTACTTCCTTCAAGAAGAACTGTTGAGATACAAGAGAATGGATGAGAGAGGAGATGGTAGATAATGATAGATGAGTGAAAATAAATTATTTGTAATTTAACATTTTAACAATTCCTCAACTTCTTTACCAAGAAGAGGATTCTACCACAGAAGTGGATGGCCAAGCATGACATAGCATTACTCATCAAGTGACGTATGCCAAAGGATTAAGTTAATATTTATATTGACATTGAAATAAAATTGACGAAGAAGATTTATGGGTGCTAAAGCCGAGGAAGTTGAAGATGGTTGCCGGCGGCGAATAGAAAGAATTCCGTACTGCTCCAGCTTTGGGCGCGCTATTCAAATAATGAGGTATGTCTTCAAAATTTACAAGAAAGAAAAGTTTCCCTATAACTAATCATTGTTTTTTCAGCTATCTACAATGGATCTACTAGAAGAAATAGTTTTAGAGCTTAGATCATCTTTTCCCGCTATTGTTTCCTCACATGCCCTTAATGTTGCTATAAATAATATTAATGATGAACTAGATATGTCTATAATTGATTAACATTTGTTTGTTTGTAACATGTATTTTATTTGACGAATGTTTACAAATTAACATACTTTTTTATTTTATAAATAAACTTTAAAAATTACATAATCTCAATTGACTTTTTTATTTTAATGTAATATGTAATGTAATACATTATGCTTGAATTATTACGATTATACTTGTTGTGCAAGCGACGACTAATGTGCCGATTGATGGTTTTGGTTCGTGGTCACAAACAAGCAAGTCTTACCATATCGGTAGCGCTCTAACCTGTGACACGGGTAGGCTTGTCTTCGATTCTCCGTGGTTACATTTCTTCTGAGGTTTTTAATAATTATTCTATGAAAGAATTTTTGGGAAGAAAACAATTACTGGTGTTTAGGGTAATACTACTGAAATGGCAAATAATGGTAGTTCTGACTTCCCAATTTTCACATGTGGTTTCAGTATTTCAGCCAGTCAGTATTTAGATCTTCATGGTGTAGGTTGTCGACGGTGCTTCGAATGTGCTTCGAATGTGCCGCGAATGTGCTGTCGAATGTCGCTAATCATCTGTTGTTCGTGTCCGGATGTATGTTTTTATCGATTTTTTTGGTTGCAAATAATGTGTTTTATGCTTTGAAAAGCCCAGTTCCGTTGTCCCAGCAATGCGGATTGTTTCTAAGGAGTCGCAAACCGCCCAATGTAACAAGTGAGAAAAACATTTTCTAGGTTTTTTTTCACTACGAAACTTAAAGCACTGATAAATTTATGGCAACACCCCCTAACATTGCCGTAAAATTGAGCAGACGACGATAAAATTAGATATTCGTCTGCAATTTGGACACACCTTGCTGGTTATAGATTTTATAAATACGTCATGGCTATGTGGAAGAAGATGTGGTTCAGGACATTTAGGTACGGAGTTCAACCCTCAAAGGAGACATAGTATTTCACTATTTTTATTTATTGCAAAAATATGTTGTAGATGGTTTTTAACGGGAATTCACAAATATCTTGCATTACAGTCCTATATAAATATTGTGCCGTTTTTAAACTTAATTTGCTGTATAAGAATACTATTAATTTGCGGTGGCAACCCTGATATCAATAGTAAACAAATCTTCACTCTAAATCGTTGCAGACGACAGTAATGTTAGATTTTCGTCTGCAATTTGATCGATACTCGTTAACATTATTATTATGTATTGCTTTTCTGAGAGTTGTCATGAGGGAGTAGCGCTGTGGATAAGTACTGCGACTGGGATTCGGAGTTCTCGAGTTCAAATCTGTTTTGGGGTATTTTTTTTTACAATCTGTTAGACATTAAATTTTAAACGTATCTCAGTTATAAAAAGTTAGGATAATCGCTCTCTGTTAACTGAGGCACGATACTAATAAAATAAGATTTGTAATTTATAAATGTAACAGCAAAATAGTATTCTGTTTAGCATCGTTCATAAAGCAGATGGCGGTAAGTAACGGTTGCTTCTGAAATTTGTATCGATACTCGGCACCAAACGTTGGACTTATTGCCTGACACACACAATTTGTGGAGAGTTGGCGTTGTGGATCTATTCGGCGCTCGCAATACAAAGTACGGAAGTTCGAATCCGTCTGCAAGACATTTTTTTAAAATTTGAAATACATATTTTTATATCCGGACGATAAATACATTTGCACAATGGTAAATTATTATTTTCTCTACATTTTATATTCTTGTAGTAAACATTTCAACAAAAATCTATTATATTTCATAAGGCAACACTGATTTGTATAACTAAAATCATCTGTTAAGACTTGTAAAGTAAAGCAGACGATAAAAATATTGTATTTCATGATATTTGTATCGATACTCGCCAACGAAAACCATACTTGTGCCATGTCGTTTTTTTCTTACTGATTTAGCGGTGTGGGTTAAGTGGTGCTCGTAACACGAAGCGTCGGAGTTCAAATCTAGGCAGAGGTGATAAATTTTTAAATTATTATAGTTTTTTTTATTTGCACTAGACGCCATCTATTGTTAAATGGGAGATCTATTTGGAATGTATCGATACAGCGATTATCTAAAAAAGTCGACTATCTAAAAACTATCTAAAAATATCGATATATCGTTTTGAGGTTTAGATAGTCGCCAACACTACCTGCCCAGTTCCTGCCCAGCTGCGGATTGTTTCTAAGGAGTCGCAAACCGTGTAAAAGTACATTTTCTATTTCACTAGTGCTGGGCCGTACACGGACACATTGTATCAGGCTCGGAACGGATAGGCAATGGTTCGAGTGCTGGCATTGTTAATTTAAGTGTAAGGGCATTGAGACTTGTCACCTCAATGGGCACAGGTATCGGGATTGGTTTCACAGTGTCGTCGTGAAACCAATTGTCTGACCCAGGTCAGTGGACCTTCAGTTAAATAGATATCTTAGTAGGGACGTAGGCCGACTAGGATTAGAAATATTTACGATAGTTATTTAATTATATATGCAAATTATGGGTATGCTACCTAACTATACTTCACGTCACTTAATGCTTTTACTTTTTTTATTGTCTTTCTACTGAACTTTGCTTATGTTTTACTAATTTTTTTTTTCTTCTTTTTCTTCTTTGTAGGTTTTGCCTGGCAATTTTTTTACAGTTTACTCAGGCCGGTTTAACGTTTTTTTATTTCTTAAGTTCTTTTTTTGCCTTTTTCATTAATTTTATTTTTCTTTTTTCATCGGGAGCTCTGATTAACGAATTTTTAAACCCTTCTTCCGGACAATTAAAAGCTTTTGCTTTCTCTTATCACTCGTTGGGTAAATGGTTGGAAGGATTTAAACATGCAAGGTAAATTCATTTATAGTTATATGGTGTACATTGGTATAATTATTGCAATTTTATTTTTTTTTAGAACAATCATCTTCTCGGGAATTGTGGCCACGAACCAAAACCATCAATCGGCACATTAGTCGTCGCTTGCACAACAAGTATTATCGTAATAATTCAAGCATAATGTATTACATTACATATTACATTAAAATAAAAAAGTCAATTGAGATTATGTAAGTTTATTTATAAAGTATGTTAATTTGTAAACATTCGTCAAATAAAATACATGTTACAAACAAACAAATGTTAATCAATTATAGACATATCTAGTTCATCATTAATATTATTTATAGCAACATTAAGGGCATGTGAGGAAACAATAGCGGGAAAAGATGATCTAAGCTCTAAAACTATTTCTTCTAGTAGATCCATTGTAGATAGCTGAAAAAACAATGATTAGTTATAGGGAAACTTTTCTTTCTTGTAAATTTAGAAAACATACCTAATTATTTTGATAGCGCGCCCAAAGCTGGAGCAGTACGGAATTCTTTCTATTCGCCGCCGGCAACCATCTTCAACTTCCTCGGCTTTAGCACCCATAAATCTTCTTCGTCAATTTTATTTCAATGTCAATATAAATATTAACTTAATCCTTTGGCATACGTCACTTGATGAGTAATGCTATTGTGACGGGGAATTATGGGGACGCCGAGGTTAGGGAGTAAGATTACTTGAGACGATGTTTAGAGGAGAACTGAGTGTATTTCGAAGGAACAATCTAAGACACTTTCTAGAGAAGACTGAACCCCGAACCTACTTAGGCTCGGGGTATTTAAAGGCAAGGGTCACCCTGTTACCGGGTGACGCCGGAAGAGTCTAGGGAAAGATGGTCATCTCGATAACACCTAAATGACCGCTACGAGCGTTCTAACCCTTTTCTAGGGTAAAGTAGAAAGTTTATACGGAAGGAGTAGTTAAGATGGTCAAGTAGATAACTCTACTTGACCTTACAGTCCAGGATGGGAGGAGAGTTTCACGTGAAACCCATTAACACGTGTGTGTCCCTGGATTCCACGTGACAGATCCCCCCCACGAAGAGGCCATCGACCCGATGGGCCAATTCAACACTAACGAATCAGTTATCTTCCTCCCGTGTCGGCGGTCCAGTAGGCCGCACGGGATGATAATCGGCGATTTCGTAAACTCCGTTGCTTTGGCGAAGATGATTCCTCATCCGGCGGGACAGGAGCAGCGTGAAGACAGTAAGCCCACCTAAAGCGAGGGTTAAGAGAGTAAACGCTACCACCCATTCATAAGGGTAGGCGCATTGATGGGTGGCCGTTGGACTGGAAGAGTCCAGCAAACGCACAATTTGGTCATGCGTCATAGATGCTTTCACTTCTACAGCTGCCTGTTGTAACAATAATTCACTCATGCGAGTTAAATGAGAAGTGTTGGTAACCGGGAATGGGATTACGGTTGCGGCTTTATTATACGTGATATTGGGACGAAAGTCTGGTAGGTTCGGAATTGGGAGTGCGATAGCTGTGGACACCGTGGAACCTTCCAAACTGGCTGGAAAAATCCAGTGATCGGTTCTGGCCGTGCAACCCGAGGGAACCTCGAAATATCCAATAGAAGGTAACTGTAGTCTTTGTGGGGGAGGCCGTTTGTTATCCGGTGGGCAGGAGAACACCACACTATGAGGGTTTACGGCCGAAAAAGCCCATTGGTTTTGGCCTAAATATGCCACTTCCGGGCCATTCCACTGTACAAATTGAGTTAGACAGTAAGAACCAATTTGTGACACGTCATTCGTAAATAAGGCAACGGCACAGGATGTACGGGCCCCTCGTTTGGAGAATCCAGTATGGAAAGCGCAAAGTTGTTTGTCAAGTTGACGGCAATTTAAAATTTCTATATTGGAAAGTCAATGAATGTATCAAGATCTGGCGCCACAGCCAAAAAGTCTGGAATGTTGGTAAAACGCACCCCGTGTGAACCGTTTTTTGTTGGTTTGGGAAGAGAAACGATCTGAAACAGATTGAAGTGTTGAGCATGGTCATATATAGGAATATCAATGAACAGGCAAAAATGATTATTAACGACTGCAACTGACACTCGTGCTTCGCGATAGATAACCCATAAATCTTCGGATGGAATCGCCCAGCCCAATGGGAGGTTAATATTGATGTCCGCTATTACCATTTGAAGCATCGTTGGTGGAAATATTTGTGGCGAGAGTCGTCCATTGGCTAAAGCAGCTAATCCGATTTCCCATGACTCAATCTGTTGCTGTAACCACCCTAAAATGTGTTCCATGGTTGTAAATGTCGCGTCTAATTCTGCGAAGTATTGCGTTTGTTGTACATGCATCAATTCATAAGACTTAATGTAGTCCATGATGTAATCTACTCTTTGTGTTAAAATCTCTGACTGATGTTGTAGCTCTGTCAGAAGGGCCAAATTGGATCGTGTGATTTGTAGAGTCTCGTTGATAATTGACGCATGTTGATCCAGCAGGTGTATTACGGCTTTATCCGACTTCGACAAAGCTTCGATGCGAGAATTGAGGTCTTGGAGATCTGCTTGAGTCGATACTCCAAATAGCCATTTCAATGTAGTACCTCCTAGGTCCAGGATACCCTGTTTTGGCCGCCGTGCCCCCGATAATGTGAGAGCACATGTTGCGAGGCGAGTCTTAGAATCATTCAATGTCCGTTCCATTAATCGTACCTGGTTATCAATTTTGTTGGCAGCCGTAAAGCTGATGGTGTCCCTCCAGGCTGTACGCGCGTCGTCTTTTTCAAATTTGATGCCATCCATGTGATGAGCATGTGCTACTCGAGAGAGTTTCGCCAGATGGTCTTCTACTGCTGCAATTGCTGTTTCGGCGTCGTGAAGCAGGACGTCCGTAACTACCGTCCAGGAAGATTCGCTGATAGAAATGCTAGGCTGTTCTTTAAAGATTACCGTATCCCGGATTATAATGCCGTCTTTCGACGGCAGCGCGTTACCAATCCCCAGTAACAGGAGATAGATGAGACCGGCCATGAAAAAATTAGGTTTGCGCCGAATACGTGGGGGCAAATCAATTGGGTTGCCTCGGTTGTTTATTGTTGTTTGTTTGGTTATTTGCATTGGCGGTTGGGACGACCTAGCTTCTGTAATTTCCACAGTAGCTTCGGGAGCAACATCTAACGAGCGCGATTGGGGAGGCAGAGAATGAAGTTGTCTTCGTTCCGTCACCTCTTGGTCTGGTAGAGGAAGTTTGTGTGACGCGGAAAGAGTGGGTGGATTCGGCTCGACAATACGTTCGACGAACATTTTCATGCACCCTACATGTACAATATCCGTTTTTTTCTTGCTATGTTGTAGCTGCACTTCATAGTTTACCGGAGTTGTTTGTCGTAGCACAATGTAAGGACCAATCCAGCGATGGAGTAATTTTTCTGATCTTCCATTTTTGCGGATAGGCTTGTAAATTAGAACTAAATCCCCCTTTTGGAAGTTGAGGTTGCTATGTCGGGCATCATACCCTTTCTTCTGATTTTCTTGTACGTGTTGTATTCGACGCCGAACTATTTGTCTTGCATTTTGGAGGTCCAACAATAATTGTTCAGCGTATGGCAACACTTCCTGTGATTCCGGTACCCAGACCTGCGGGCATGTACCTACTAGCAAATCGATTGGGAGTACTGGCTCTCGCCCATAAAGCAGAAAAAATGGGGAAAACCCAGTCGAATCTTGTTGTGAAGTGTTATATGCAAAACAAATTTGATTTAGTTGTGCATCCCAGTTCTTTTGGTCTTCGGAAATATACATAGAAATCATGGTTGCCAGTGTGTGGTTCATCCTTTCAACCTGGCCGTTTGATTGTGGATGGTAGCTAGATGTCGTTTTGTGTTTAATCCCTAAGGTACGTAGAACGGTTTGTGTGATATCAGCCATAAAACACTTTCCTCGATCTGATATGAGTTTTTCCGGCATCCCGTGACGCAACACAATTTGTTCCACCAAGAATTTTGCTACCACATCCGCTTTCCCTGAAGGCAATGGTGAAAGTTCGACCCATTTAGTGAGGTAATCAACCGCTACAATGATCATTTTATTCCCGGTGTGGGACATGGTGAACGGCCTAGTAGATCAATCCCCATGTTTTGAAATGGGCGAGACACTCGAATGCACTGTAATAATCCTGCTGGCTTGATTTTTGGACTTTTTCGGGATTGGCAAAGCTTGCAAGATTTATCCACTCCATTCCATTGCCTTCAAGCAAAATCGTCTACCCACCGATCGGTTATTCTCCAGTTTTGTAATAATCGATCTCCACAAATGGTTGTCCCTTTGTTTCGCAGTCAACTCGTCCCAGTCTTCGTTCGTGAATAATTCGTTGTTTGCGTAACTCAGAGTTCCAATTGTAACGCATCTTTCTTCGTTGTTTGTATCCGCGGAATTGAGCGGAAAACGTGAGAGGCAGTCTGCATTAGTGTGTAATTTCCCACTGCGGTATCGAATTTCTACTTCATATTCTAACAGACAAAGGCTCCAACGTGCCAATCGACCGGCCAAATCTTTCTTCGTGCGCAACCAGCAAAGAGCCTCGTGGTCCGTGATGATGATGATCTTACACCCCCATATGAAACCTCGGAATTTCTGCAAGGCCCAAATAAGCGCTAAGCACTCCTTTTCTGTTATGGAGTAGTTTAGTTCGGCTTTTGAGAGCAGCCGACTGGCATACGCCAAAGGAAATTCTTTTCCATCCTTTGATTGTGACAAAACAGCCCCGATGCCATAGCCGCAAGCATCTGACATTATAATCATTGGGGATTCGTAGTCTGGATGTGCCAATATGGGTGCTGATGTCAATGCTTTTTTGAGAGTCGTAAAGCTGTTTCGTTGTTCATTTTCCCAGAGGAATGCTGCCCCTTTCTTAGTCAGAGCCGTCAAAGGCTGAGCGATTTTTGCAAATCCTGCTATATGTCGTCGGTAGTACGAGCATAATCCCAAAAAGCTTTGCACCTGTTTGATTTTGTTACTTGTAGTTTTCCCTTGATTACATTCCGGGAAATCCCGAACCGCTACTATTTTGTCCGGATCGGGCGCAATGCCTTGTTTTGACACTATGTGTCCTAAAACTTTAAGCGTAGTCATGGCAAACTGACATTTAGATCCTTTTAATTTTAATCCTGCTTTGCCTAGGCAGGCTAGAACCGAATTAAGGCGAAGTAGATGGGTTTCATAGGTAGGGGCATAAACCACCACGTCATCCAAATATACCAAACATGACGACCATCGCAGACCGCCTAATATAATGTCCATTGCCCGTTGAAAGGAACTCGGACCATTTGAGAGACCAAAAGGCAGTACCTTGAAGTGATATAGTCCATCCGCTGTAATGAAGGCTGTTTTTTCTCGATCCTCTTTACGCAATGGAGGCTGATGGTACCCCGACTGGAGATCCATTATTGAAAAATATTCGGCGCCTTCCAGCTTGCTTAAAATATCCGAAATACGTGGTAACGGGTAAACATCCCTAACTGTGACCTCATTTAAACCGCGGTAGTCCACACAAAATCGCCATGACCCATCTTTTTTTTAATGAGCACTACCGGAGCACCCCATGGGCTATCGGATCGTTCGATAATGCCTGCTTTTAACATATCCTCGGATAAAGTTTGAACAATTTTTCGAGCTTTCCACGCACTAGGATATGGACGTTGACACACTGGAGTTGTACCTTCTTTTAGATTTATTGGATGTTCTGCCGCGGTACAGTATCCGATATCCGTATCTGATGATGCAAACGTTTGCCGATGTCTTTGTAGCAGAGCTATCAGAGAGAGTTTTTGTTGCGGGCTCAAGTCAGGATTAATGTTGGTTTCGAGACTGGTCTCTGACATGTTTTCTTCCAACGGTAGGGTATCCTTTAAAACGACTTGATTCGCTCCATCGAACGAGTCAGGAAGATCACAAACTACCACGTCGTCCGTATACGGTTGGAGCGTCCCTAGAGTAGAATGTTTGTTTAACCAGACCGGAATGGCGGACAGATTTGCCACTGGGAGCGATCGTGTTGTGTTAGACAGTACTGCATGACCCACTGACAGTGATTTAGTTGATAGCAGCTTTTCCGACGGGGTAAACAGACACACTCCGGGAAACTGCGTGTCCAAAGTCGTAAGAACCGGTACGACCGAAAATGCCGGAATCATACACCCTTCCAGCGACGAAAGTTTAGTGTGACGAATGGGTGGTTCCGGGAAATTCAACGCAAAACATGGCAGGTCTCCCAAAATAACGTGTGCTTGTTCGCCAGTGTAATCCACATGAAGGTGTCCAAATTGTCGCAAAAAGTCGTTTCCCATTAAAAACTCAATTTCATTCATGGGCAACACTACTGCTGTTCCTGAAACCGTTTTATTGCGATATGTGATGGAAATCTGTGCCCCCCCTAACGGCACAGCACGAGTTCCATTTGCTACGACGATGGCCGGTCCGTGCCATTCTTGAAGAAGGTAGCCCGTACGATGTAAAAGTGTTGGAGACATAACGCTAATCGCTGCACCCGTGTCAACCACCGCATTGGTAGTCACTGGCCCACACATTACAGTTTCCTTAATTAAGCGAGACGTATCTGACCTCCAAGCTCGGTTGTCCTCCTGGTGATGGCAGGTGTTAGGTTGCGAAACCGTTGGTGGAAAAAGGTCACCATCGGTCTTTTGTTGAAGATAGTGATCCGGAAAAGGGAAATCGATGTGTTGAACTGGAAAAGCTGAAAAATTTTGCGTGTCCCCAGACGGCATCGTTTGAATATTATTAACTGGCTGGTGTAGTACATTATTTCGTGGGCCTGAAAGTCCCTGCTGATTATTGTTAACTGGTTGTTCTTGTCTGTTGTTTTGTTGAAATCGGAAATCCTGTCCTCGATAATATGAGGAAGATGGGTTTTGGAAGCAACGTGAATCCGTATGTCCCACCTTTGAACAAAAACCGCAAATAAAACGTCCTTCCGTCGTCCTTCTATTGCGACCCGACTGATTCCAATTAGGTGCTCTCGAAGCGTTGAGCGTTCTCGGTGAGACGGCTGTCTGAGGGTTACTGAGATGTTCAATCGTTTGTTGAAGACCGGTTATTAATCCCGCTAATTCCTTGACCAGTTTCGTCGACTCCGCTGTTGACGAATTAGGAACGTCTGGAGTCACGGCTAACAGCGATTGTGATAGAACTTTTCGGTTTACTAAAATGTTGGCCTCAGCGTGTAATTTGGCTAAGTCGAGGAATTCCGTCGTCGATGCTGGTTGTAGGGGATAGATTTTTTGTAATAATGTTGGTTTCAATCCACGATACAAGTGTTGGAGCTGCTGCTCCTGCGACATAGTCGGATTGACTATGCGACACATGTTTATTATGTCATAAAAATATGCCACTACGTCTTCCTCATTTCCTTGTTCCCTCTGTCTGAGTTTGCACTCCTGTACTAGTGAAAAGTTTGCTTGTCGAAAAGCCGCCGAAAATTGCGATTTTAGACCGGTAACCGCCGGTAGGTTGGGTAATGTGGAATCAGTTGGGTCTGGTCGTGCCGGTAGATCTTCCCAATGATTCGGATGAGTATTCACGAGGAACCATTTACGAGCTGGCCCCTCTAGATACATGACGAAATTTCTTGCTTGATCAGCATCTGACCACCGATTGTATGCCGCCGCTAATTCAAACCGTTCTAGCCAATCAACTGCGTCTTCTTCCGGCGAAGCTGAAAAAATGGGGGGTGCGATGAACTTTTGAACGCTTGCCGCCATGTTTGCCAACGGGAATATACGTGAAGGCGGCAGTAGGTCAGCTCTCCTAGACGAGGAATCGTTGTCGTAATCTGGTGATGAACGTTCTGAAGAATTCTCGTCAGTGTCGTGCTGTGCCAACGAAGCTTCTACTGAGAAAACCGAACTCGGGGAAGACGGCGTCTGCGATGTGGCCCGTGCTACTGTTTGATCCGTAATCGTGTATGATTCTTCCAGTTGTGGAAGTCGAGATGAAAGAAAAAGTTCAGGGTGTAGTCGCCGGCTGGGGGACCGCCCACACGTTGGATAGCGTGAAGATCGTTTTTTTATTTCACTCATGTATAACACCTCACAATAACATACCCGTTGGGGGTACCACTTTAGCAAGTTCACGAAACGTAGATGCGCGAGAAACACACGGAAACTACGTAGTTTTCACAAATTGAACGGCGAGATAAAAGAGCAAAGTACACGAAACGAACAATGATGAAAAATGAAACACTGGTTGAATAGGGAATACGAACGGAACTCGGCGAAAGGTGAATTAAAACGGGGTGCACGGAAATACGAGTTGAGTAAAAAAAAAAACAACTTAAAAAAAAGAACAAAAAACACGAACGGGGCTCAACAAAAGACGATTTAAACGGGGTAAAACAATAATTTGCTATAAGGAGTAAACGGGCTGGAAGGAAGAATTTCTACGAAACAAGAATCAGAACGAGGAAGCCGGATGAAGGAAGCGAAAGGAAATGTGAAATTTCCTTCCCTGGGGAAAAAATCAAAAGAAGAAGAACGATAAACAAGAAAACAGAACAAAAACAAAATGCGACCTGTATCTCCAACAATTGTGACGGGGAATTATGGGGACGCCGAGGTTAGGGAGTAAGATTACTTGAGACGATGTTTAGAGGAGAACTGAGTGTATTTCAAAGGAACAATCTAAGACACTTTCTAGAGAAGACTGAACCCCGAACCTACTTAGGCTCGGGGTATTTAAAGGCAAGGGTCACCCTGTTACCGGGTGACGCCGGAAGAGTCTAGGGAAAGATGGTCATCTCGATAACACCTAAATGACCGCTACGAGCGTTCTAACCCTTTTCTAGGGTAAAGTAGAAAGTTTATACGGAAGGAGTAGTTAAGATGGTCAAGTAGATAACTCTACTTGACCTTACAGTCCAGGATGGGAGGAGAGTTTCACGTGAAACCCATTAACACGTGTGTGTCCCTGGATTCCACGTGACACTATGTCATGCTTGGCCATCCACTTCAGTGGTAGAATCCTCTTCTTGGTAAAGAAGTTGAGGAATTGTTAAAATGTTAAATTACAAATAATTTATTTTCATTCATCTATCATTATCTACCATCTCCTCTCTCATCCATTCTCTTGTATCTCAACAGTTCTTCTTGAAGGAAGTAGTTTTCATACACGCGAAGATTCCTTAACATTCTTCAACTATTCATAGTTAACTTAACCGCAAATGTTATTAAAAACCTCAGAAGAAATGCAGCCACGGGGAATCGAACACAGGACTACCCGTGTCACAGTTTAGAGCGCTACCGATATGATAAGACTTGCTTGTTTTTCGTTGCTGATAGTTGTATGAGCAAGTACAACATGAGTGCAACTGGAAAAGTTATTTATGCACTAAAAAGTAAGAAAAATTTAATAAATATTTCTGGTGTGGCCGTTGTAGTATTTTATTAAATGAACTATAATAGATATAACATATTTAATGGTCCCCTGCAATTTAAATTAAAATAGGATAAAAGATAAATGTTTGGTGAACCATTTAAGTTATGAATTAACACCATCGGCTTTTTACAAAGGGAAATGGATATAAGCCGACGCACTTATGCAAGATGTTGCCTATCGGATTGGAGGCATATCGTTCCTATTGGAACAAAATAAAATGAATAGGACTATTTCTAAGGAGGAATAGGACTATTTCTAAGGAGAAATAGGACTGATGCCTAGGAGAAATAGGACTGATGGCAAGGAGAAATAGGGCTGCTGGCATGGAGAAATAGGACTGTCCTAAAAGTTTTATAATGTCAATCCCATTTCTCCCAGTCCTATTTCTCCGGTAGATATAGGACTGGATTTCTCCAGTCCTATTTCGTTTCAGTCCTATTTCACCGGCTACCGAATAAAGTGTTATAGAATCAGTTTCATGATGTACATTCACACAGTATCAAATATGCTTGTATGTGAATATAGTGTGATACAGTGAGTTTCAATATCTACATTCAAACAGCATGAAATATACGTGTATTCAATGTGAATATAGTGTTATAGAATCAGTTTCAATATGTACATTCAAACAGCATCAAATATACGTGTATTCAATGTGAATATAGTGTGATACAGTGAGTTTCAATATCTACATTCAAACAGCATGAAATATACGTGTATTCAATGTGAATATAGTGTGATAAAGTGAGTTTAAATATCTACATTCAAACAGCATCAAATATACGTGTATTCAATGTGAATATAGTGTGATACAGTGAGTTTCAATATTTACATTCAAACAGCATGAAATATACGTGTATTCAATGTGAATATAGTGTTATAGAATCAGTTTCAATATCTACATTCAAACAGCATGAAATATACGTGTATTCAATGTGAATATAGTGTTATAGAATCAGTTTAAATATCTACATCCAAACAGCATCAAATATACGTGTATTCAATGTGAATATAGTGTGATACAGTGAGTTTCAATATCTACATTCAAACAGCATCAAATATACGTGTATTCAATGTGAATATAGTGTGATACAGTGAGTTTCAATATCTACATTCAAACAGCATCAAATATACGTGTATTCAATGTGAATATAGTGTTATAGAATCAGTTTCAATATCTACATTCAAACAGCATCATTCATCAAATATAAGTGTATTCAATGTGAATATAGTGTTATACAGTGAGTTTCAATATCTACATGCAAACAGCATTAAATATACGTGTTTTCAATGTGAATATAGTGTGATAGAATCAGTTTCAATTACTACATTCAAACAGCATCAAATATACGTGTATTCAATGTGAATATAGTGTGATACAGTGAGTTTCAATATCTACATTCAAACAGCATCAAATGTTCGTGTATTCAATGTGAATATAGTGTTATAGAATCAGTTGCATGATCTACATTCAAACAGTATCAAATATACGTGTATTCAATGTGAATATAGTGTGATACAGTGAGTTACAATATCTACATTGAAACAGCATCAAAAATACGTGTATTCGTGTATTCAATGTGAATATAGTGTATCAGTTTCATGATTCACATTCAAACAGTATCAAATATACGTGTATTCAATGTGAATATAGTGTGATACAGTGAGTTTCAATATCTACATTCAAACAGCATCAAATATACGTGTATTCAATGTTATTATAGTGTTATAGAATCAGTTTCATGATGTACATTCAAACAGTATCAAATATACGTGTATTCAATGTGAATATAGTGTGATACAGTGAGTTTCAATATCTACATTCAAACAGCATCAAATATACGTGTATTCAATGTGAATATAGTGTTATAGAATCAGTTTCAATATCTACATTCAAACACCATCAAATATACGTGTATTCAATGTGAATATAGTGTGATACAGTGAGTTTCAATATCTACATTCAAACAGCATCAAATATACGTGTATTCAATGTGAATATAGTGTTATAGAATCAGTTTCATATCTACATTCAAACAGTATCAAATATACGTGTATTCAATAAGAATATAGTATGATACAGTGAGTTTCAATATCTACATTCAAACAGCATCAAATATACTGTATTCAATGTGAATATAGTGTGATACAATGAGTTTCAATATCTACATTCAAACAGCATCAAATATACGTGTATTCAATGTGAATATAGTGTTATAGAATCAGTTTCAATATCTACATTCAAACAGTATCAAATATACGTGTATTCAATGTGAATATAGTGTGATACAGTGAGTTTCAATATCTACATTCAAATAGTATAAAATATACGTGTATTCACTGTGAATATAGTGTGATAGAATCAGTTTCATTATCTACATTCAAACAGTATCAAATATACGTGTATTCAATGTGAATATAGTGTGATACAGTGAGTTTCAATATCTACATTCAAACAGCATCAAATATACGTGTATTCAATGTGAATATAGTGTGATACAGTGAGTTTCAATATCTACATTCAAACAGCATCAAATATACGTGTATTCAATGTGAATATAGTGTTATACAGTGAGTTTCAATATCTACATTCAAACAGCATCAAATATACGTGTATTCAATGTGAATATAGTGTTATAGAATCAGTTTCATGATCTACATTCAAACAGTATCAAATATACGTGTATTCAATGTGAATATAGTGTGATACAGTGAGTTTCAATATCTACATTCAAACAGCATCAAATATACGTGTATTCAATGTGAATATAGTGTGATACAGTGAGTTTCAATATCTACATTCAAACAGTATCAAATATACGTGTATTCAATGTGAATATAGTGTGATACAGTGAGTTTCAATATCTACATTCAAACAGCATCAAATATACGTGTATTCAATGTGAATATAGTGTGATACAGTGAGTTTCAATATCTACATTCAAACAGTATCAAATATACGTGTATTCAATGTGAATATAGTGTTATACAGTGAGTTTCAATATCTACATTCAAACAGCATGAAATATACGTGTGTTCAATGTGAATATAGTGTGATACAGTCAGTTTCAATATCTACATTCAAACAGCATCAAATATACGTGTATTCAATGTGAATATAGTGTTATAGAATCAGTTTCATGATGTACATTCAAACAGTATCAAATATACGTGTATTCAATGTGAATATAGTGTGATACAGTGAGTTTCAATATCTACATTCAAACAGCATCAAATATACGTGTATTCAATGTGAATATAGTGTGATACAGTCAGTTTCAATATCTACATTCAAACAGCATCAAATATACGTGTATTCAATGTGAATATAGTGTTATATAATCAGTTTCAATATGTACATTCAAACAGTATCAAATATACGTGTATTCAATGTGAATATAGTGTGATACAGTTAGTTTCAATATCTACATTCAAACAGCATCAAATATACGTGTATTCAATGTGAATATAGTGTGATACAGTGAGTTTCAATATCTACATTCAAACAGTATCAAATATACGTGTATTCAATGTGAATATAGTGTGATACAGTGAGTTTCAATATCTACATTCAAACAGCATCAAATATACGTGTATTCAATGTGAATATAGTGTTATAGAATGAGTTTTAATATCTACATTCAAACAGTATCAAATATACGTGTATTCAATGTGAATATAGTGTGATACAGTGAGTTTCAATATCTACATTCAAACAGCATCAAATATACGTGTATTCAATGTGAATATAGTGTTATAGAATCAGTTTCATGATGTACATTCAAACAGTATCAAATATACGTGTATTCAATGTGAATATAGTGTGATACAGTGAGTTTCAATATCTACATTCAAACAGCATCAAATATACGTGTATTCAATGTGAATATAGTGTGATACAGTGAGTTTCAATATCTACATTCAAACAGTATCAAATATACGTGTATTCAATGTGAATATAGTGTGATACAGTGAGTTTCAATATCTACATTCAAATAGCATCATTCAAACACCATCAAATATACGTGTATTCAATGTGAATATAGTGTTATAGAATCAGTTTCAATATCTACATTCAAACAGCATGAAATATACGTGTATTCAATGTGAATATAGTGTTATAGAATCAGTTTTAATATCTACATTCAAACAGTATCAAATATACGTGTATTCAATGTGAATATAGTGTGATACAGTGAGTTTCAATATCTACATTCAAACAGCATCAAATATACGTGTATTCAATGTGAATATAGTGTGATACAGTGAGTTTCAATATCTACATTCAAACAGCATCAAATATACGTGTATTCAATGTGAATATAGTGTTATAGAATCAGTTTCATGATCTACATTCAAACAGTATCAAATATACGTGTATTCAATGTGAATATAGTGTGATACAGTGAGTTTCAATATCTACATTCAAACAGCATCAAATATACGTGTATTCAATGTGAATATAGTGTGATACAATCAGTTTCAATATCTACATTCAAACAGTATCAAATATACGTGTATTCAATGTGAATATAGTGTGATACAGTGAGTTTCAATATCTACATTCAAACAGCATCAAATATACGTGATATTCAATGTGAATATAGTGTGATACAATGAGTTTCAATATCTACATTCAAACAGCAACAAATATACGTGTATTCAATGTGAATATAGTGTTATAGAATCAGTTTCATGATGTACATTCAAACAGTATCAAATATACGTGTATTCAATGTGAATATAGTGTTATACAATCAGTTTCATATCTACATTCAAACAGCATCAAATATACGTGTATTCAATGTGAATATAGTGTGATACAGTGAGTTTCAATATCTACATTCAAACAGTATCAAATATACGTGTATTCAATGTGAATATAGTGTGATACAGTGAGTTTAAATATCTACATTCAACAGCATGAAATATACGTGTATTCAATGTGAATATAGTGTTATAGAATCAGTTTCATGATGTACATTCAAACAGTATCAAATATACGTGTATTCAATGTGAATATAGTGTTATAGAATCAGTTTCATGATATACATTCAAACAGTATCACTATACGTGTTGTCACCTACGGTGCTGCCTTCGCGGGCAGGGCTGTAGGGGGCACGGGCCTACCTAGTATTTGTGTGCCCATTTTTGTTTTCTTTTTACCCCTTTCCATGAGAAAGGGGTAGTATCGTAATCTCAGTCACCCAGACAAGTTGTCTCGTTCTTTTTATCTCACATTTTCGTTTCGTCTTTTTCGCTTTCAGTTTTGCTCTAAGTTCCCTCCGTTTTCCCCCTGCAATCAAGCGTCCGGTTTCAGTTAATAAAGAAGTCCTTTGTTAAATTCATCGTCATTTTCATTCATCTTAATCTATCATCTTTTCATCTCTCTCTGTTGCTACTTGTGCACGAGAGTCAGCAACAAATGGTGCCGAAACCCGGGATTGACGAACACGTGCAAATCCCATCCTCGTTAGTAAAAACCCTCGCTTGATTGTAAAATTGTCGGGTATTCTCCCTGTAAACCTTTGGCAGACGTCCACGCCAGCCTGAAGGCACCCACCTGTCCACCACGCGTTTGCCATCTGAGAAGAAGATCGGTGTATCTACGTGAATCATCGACATCCGTTAACGTGTGACTCTATCAGCCTAAGAAAACGTTTCTACGTCATGAGTGAAGCCGCACCCAAAGCCGAAAATATGGAAATTGGCCACATTTGGAAACACGGCTCGAACCCAATGGTAGACGCATCGAAACCTGAACGGCAGAAGAGTGAACGGCCATTACTTCCCGAAAACGATCTCAAGAAGAAACGTGGGAAGAGAAAGGCGGCCCACACGAAGTTAACGACGCAACTCAGAAAGGCTGTGGAAGACCACAAGATGGGAGCCATCAGATTAAAGAAATTGCAAGTAGCAGCATGGCGTGACGAATTGATTCTTATTTACGACGAAGTCAAATCAATTCACCACCAATATACAGAAAGTATATCCGACCTCACTGAGCAGCAACGTCAAGCATGTGACAAGTGGGAAGTAGACTTCGAAACCGATCACGTAGAAGTTATCAAGTTCGCAAGTCGCTACGCCACTTCATCAAATCAGTCCGTCAGCTCGATCGGGACATCAGCTTCGGACATCACATGTAGTACCACGTTATCCGAAAAAAGGCGTATCAACGTTAAACCAACCAGCCTCCCCCAACAATCAACAACTCAAGAGGAATTGGAGGCTGAAGCTCGGATGCTGAAGTTGGAATTGAAGTTGGAAAAGGCAAGGGCCCAGATGGAAGCAAATACAACTTCCATCACAGAAACCCTCAACAAGGCGTTAAGGAGTATGAACGAACAGCTTAGCAAGCTCATTGATAGTTCAAGAATCACGTCCAAAGATATCGCGACCAACAACACGTTAGTACGGGAAGCACATCATACGTTGGACGATTTAAATCGAAAGATTGACACCAACAAGATGGAGATGGACGCTAAGCTCGAAGGTCTTCGTTCGGAAATGGAAGAGAAGAAAGCTCAACCTCAATCGATTCCAGATCAAAGACCTCTCGAGCGACCACAAGTCTTATCAACACGTCAGGGTGTCTCCACCTTACCGTCCCTCCGCACGATGGAAGATGCAGTCCGACAACGCAGAAGTCTGATCGCTGCTAATACATCTCCAGGAGACCTGCGGCGAGAAGTGATGGCCACGACGACACGCAGCTGCAACCCTACAGACCACGAGGAAGATGAACGTTCAGAACGCTCCCATACCAGTAGTCAGCGTCCTCCCGGCGGCGGTTACAGTCGTCTACAACCTCCAAACCTCAAGATCCAGCCGTTCGACGGTAACCCGAAGAATTACGCTCGATTCAAAGCCAAATTCCAGGCCCTGTATGGAGATTACGAAGACTCTCCGGCACTTCCTTTCATGTTGGAGGAGCTGCTGACCGAGGAGGTACGAAATGAAATCGGCGAATGTCTGACCGATGGAGCTATGTACTCCGTGGTATGGGAGCGTTTGGACGCGGTCTACGGTCGCACCGAAATCATGGACCAGACATACCTCGACGACCTTTTACAGGTCCCGCCCTTGAAGAGCCTAGAAGCTGCCAGTCTCAAGACCTTTGCAAATCGTCTTCATGGTGCAGTAGCCACGCTTTCCAAGTCAAAGTATGCCCATGAGTTGTATTGCCGTACTACTTTGATGGCCCTTGAAGCTAAACTTACGCCCTACCTCAAGGATAAGTGGAACGAAAAAAGAAAAATGACAGGAGTAGAACTGAATGTTCTAGACCTAGACGACTGGGTGACGTTAAAATCCATGAGCAAGCAACATGGAAAAAATGTATTCGAGTCCCTACCCACGTCGACGTCCAAAGGCGTAAAGTTCGACGAAAGGAAGCCCGTCAAGAGACCCAGCTTCCCACACACGTCGACCATTGGACACGTAACGACGATGGAAGGTTCGAAAGTAACGGCATCAACATATTCAGCAACCATGCCTCCAAGGAGCCGATCAATATCGGGGAAGATGCCAGCCGAGAAGACGGAAAGATGGAAATGCTTTGTATGTAATGACAGGAGCCACCATCTCTCAACCTATAACGATGTCTCTCACGCCCACGAAAAGGGCTGAGAAGGAATTCAAGTCCGGAAGATGTTTGTTATGTCTTACGGAAAACACGAACGCAAGGAATGTCCCAGGGACGTCAGCTGTACTATCACTGATTGTACTGGAAACCGACACCACACCTTGCTTCACGGATCCGAATTCATCCCATTGAGGAGGCTAGCGGATCCAACTGCTCCATCAGCGCCATCTTCGACAGCTTTCCTTGGGACCTTGACCCATCTGGAAACAGTAAAACGACGAGTACGTTTCAAGATCGTACCGGTTCGTGTTGGAGTTGGAAAAACGTGGGTCGACACTTTCGGTTTCCTTGATACCGGAAGCGACACCACGCTGATTCGGAGCGACTTGGTAAAAAGGTTGGGACTCGTTGGGCCATCCAAACGCATTAACGTCGTCTCATATGACGGAGCTACGTCTAACGTTACGGCTTCCGTAGTAAACTTCGCCTTAACGTCTCGTGATGGTAGCAGCCAGTTTGAAGTCAAACACGCTTACGCCGTCGACAATTTGAAGGTGACGCCGAATTCGCCGATCGACCCTCGACAGTTGGAGTCATGGAAACACCTATGTGGTATTGACGTCCCAACCGTGCAAGAAGAGGACGTGACCGTGCTGATAGGAATCGACGTCGCAGAGGCCCACGATCATGTAGCTTCCATCAAGCCGCCGGCTGGAACGACTGGGCCCATCGCCTTCAAGACGCCGTTTGGTTGGTGTCTGGGTGGACAAACAGGTCCACCGCAAGACGGACGCCCGTTCATCGCTCATCTGGCCATCGAGGAACGTTCCGGAGACCTAAACGAGCTGGTGAAGAAGTTTTGGCAACTTGAGGCCAACGAAGTAGAGATAGCACCACCCGTTCTATCTGAGGAAGACTTACGTGGAAAACGCATCCTAGAGTCTTCAGTAAAACGTATCGGTAACCAGTACCAAGTCGGCTTAATGTGGAAAGCCGACGAAGTAGATCTCCCAAACAATCGGGCAGCTGCATTGAAGAGGCTCTACGCTCTCGAACGACGTTTTCATCGGGACGAAGAGTTTGCTCATAAGTACGATGCAGTAGTCAAGGAGTACATCGGGTTAAAACACGCCCGGCTCCTAACGACCCAAGAAGCCCAGACGGAGACAACAAAGACGTGGTACCTGCCACACCACGGGGTCGTGAGCCCTTCCAGCTCATCGACCAAAGTTCGTGTCGTATTCGATGGAGCTGCTGAGTGTGGTGGCACATCGATAAACCAAAACTTGCTCCGAGGACCTAACTTACTCGTTAGCCTGCTTGGTGTGCTCATCCGTTTCCGCCGTAACCTTGTACCAGTCGGAGCGGACATTGAGAAAATGTTCCACCAAGTGAAAGTCCGGAAGCAGACCAGGCAGCCTTCCGATTTCTCTACCGAACGCCTGGCAGTAATTCAGCTCCGTTAACGTACCAGATGACGGTACACGTATTTGGAGCTATATCATCCCCGACGAGCTGCATCTTCGCCCTCAACAGGACGGCCGACGACTACCGCAGCCAGTTTCCAGACGTAGCCGATAGCGTTCGACGTAATTTCTACGTCGACAATTATCTAGACTCCTTCGAGTCCGAAGACGAGGTCATCAAACGGTCCCGCGAAATGAAGTCCCTTCTCCAGTTAGGGGGCTCCAATTTGAAAAAAAGGACGTCGTCATCGAGAACGGTGATAGCGGCGTTACGAGAGTTTGGCCTCGCGTCACCAACTCTAAATCTGGACTTGGAGAAACTTCCCGTGGAAAGAACGCTGGGAGTAATGTGGGACAGCGAACGAGATATGCTGTCGTTCAAGATTCGGAAGCCGCCAAACAACGTGACACTCACGAAGCGAGCCTTCCTAAGCATCATCTCTAGCGTCTACGACCCGTTGGGGCTAGTTGCACCAGTTATCTTCGTGATGAAGTCTTTACTCCAAGACATCTGGACCAATGAAGAACGGATCGATTGGGATGACGTCGTACCGGAAACATTGAGTCAACGTTTCTATGGCTGGTACGATCATCTGGAAAATTTGGAGTCGCTCTCAGTACCGAGATGCTTCCTTCTCAAACGAGGACGATGGACTCAACAGTGCCTCCACGTCTTCACGGATGCAAGCTCCAAAGGATTCGGAGCAGTAGCCTACTTCCGCACTGTATTTGAAGACCATTCCGTCAACGTGTCATTCGTCATGTCGAAAACGCACGTTACACCGGTAAAAGGTCTCACGATTCCCCGTTTGGAGTTACAGGCGGCAGTAGAAGGCCTCAACCTTGCTCTCACGATTTGTCGTGAACTAGAAATTGATTTGGGGCAAGTAACCTTCCACACAGATTCGCAAACAGTGCTGCGGTGGATCCACTCGAAGACGTGCCGCTTTGAAGTCTTCGTCAACAAACGCATCGGAAAGATACTCCGAAACACGGCTCGTCGACAATGGCGTCATGTTGCCGGAGATTTAAACCCTGCAGACCTTTGTAGTAGGGGTATCGACCCAAAAGACGTCGACGAAGTGGTCTACTTCCATCGAGGACCTGCGTTCCTGAACCTAGACCCGACAGAATAGCACACCTGGGAAGAAATCACGGAGCCTGAGGAACGAGACGTAAACGTGATTCGCGTCTTGGCAGTCAAAACGGAAGATGAGAACCATGCCATCGACCATTGCGTTGCAAGTTTTTCCAGCTTGGTGAAAATTCAACGAGTGCTGGCCTGGATTACAAGATTTACCAACAACGTCAGAGCAAGATCACGTGAAGAAAAACCCATGGTCGGAGAGCTAACAGTAGAAGAAATGGTAATATCGCTGACAAAATGCATCGTACGAGCGCAAGAATTGGCCTTTGCTGAGGAAGTCTACGCACTTCGCAAGAATCTGGAATTACCACTCAGATCGAAACTTCGCCCTTCCAGCCTTTTTTGGATAAAGCTGGACAGATGCGAATTGGCGGACGTATACTTCACGCGCCGATCGACTATGCAGCCAAGCACCCCATACTTCTACCAGCATCTCAACTTTTAACGAAAAGGATAATCTGGGATCACCACGTTAGATACATGCACGTCAAGACCGAAAGATTACTGACAGACGTACGTTCAAGCTTTTGGATACTCTCCGGACGCAAAGTGGTAAAATCGGTCATCAACAACTGCTGGCCTTGCAAACGGACGTCGGCAAAACCTAACCCTCCGCTGATGGCTTCACTACCAATCCATCGTTTAACACCCCATCTGCCTCCGTTCACGTACACAGGGGTCGACTACTTTGGTCCTTTAACGGTTAGAGTTGGTGGAAGAGGACGAAGGCATGAAAAACGTTGGGTCAGCCTATTTACGTGCTTCACCACACGAGCAGTTCACCTGGAAGTGGCCAACGGGCTCAGTATGGAGGAGTTCTTATTTTGCTTCTCCCGTTTTGTTAGCCTACGTGAAACCCAAGGTCGTTTACAGCGACAATGGAACTAACTTTGTTGCCGCCGAGCAGGAATTACGGCAAGCATTGGAAGAACTCATCAGTAAACACGAAGAGCTCCAGACGTTAATGGCTTGCCAACAAATTGAGTGGCATTTCTCTCCACCCCATGGGCCCCACTTCGGTGGTGTTTGGGAAAGGATTGTACAATCCTGCAAACGGGCAATGAAGACAAGCATCGGAAATTGCCTAGTCACGGATCAAGTGCTACGAACTGTAATTGCTGAGGTGGCAGCTTTATTAAACGCCCGTCCGTTAACTCATCTTAGTATGGATCCAGAAGACCCGGATCCATTAACGCCAAATCACTTCCTACACGGTGGAGCTCGTCCATACGTGCCCCTGAAATTGGCCGACGTGGAAGACCTGAAAGTAACCAACAAGCAGTTCCAGCAAAGTCAAGCCATCCTTCAGCACTTTTGGAACAGATGGCTACGTGAATACGTTCCCCACTTAACTGAGAGAAGAAAGTGGCAAGAAAATAGGCCTAACGTCACCGTAGGGGATCTAGTACTCGTAATCGAACCCAATACTTTGCGTGGGCAGTGGCCGATGGGTAAAGTGTTGGAAGTTATCCCTAGTGCAACGGACAATGTGGTACGAGTGGTAAAAGTAAAACTTACCAATCATCCAAAACCATGTATTCGGCCGGTGGCTAAATTGTGTATCATGGTTGCAGCCAAAGAACAAGAAGTTTGCGCAAAGGAAGAAAAAATGGAACCTTTAAAAGCGTAAATTTCAAGTTTCAAAGTAAAATATTGTTTGTAATGGAGCTACAATTAGTAGTTCCCCTTGTAAAAACAGAATTGTAAATGTAACAAGTAGAATCGTAATGTAAAACCAACAACTGTAAACAAACGTAGGAAAATCGCAACTTAAAACTCTGGTGGAAGAGTCAATAAGTACCTTTACCCTCAACGCCACCTATATTCAAGTTCAAATATAGAGCAAAGGGTGAAAGTCAGTTCGCTTGCTGTTTAGTAACACTAGAAATTGGAAACTGTTTAACCTATTACGTTAGCAGACGACATTTATTCGACCTAACTTCATTCAAGCATCGTGTGTGAGCCCTACGTCTAACGTGCAACATGGCTGATCATCCACCTCCATCGCCCGCATCAGTCAAGGAAAAAGTTAAAGAAAGTCGGGAAAGGGAAGAAGAGTGTGTGGTCAATCTCAAGGATATCGTGGAAAACTTAGTGCGGGCAAAAACGGAATTGGTGGACAAGGTGTACTCTTGCCAGCTGGCCATCATCGAAATTGACAAAGAGATCGCCAAGTATTCCGAAGATCGGGACAATGTGCGCGTCCACTTCCGAACTGAGCGAGAGAATTCCATGAGTAAACTCATCGGGTCACTCTTACGCAAAGTTCGGGAATTGGAAATTAACGTTCCACCAGACACGCCGGTCGCCACCCCAACAAGTCCTACGTTTGTGGTCCCTGTCCACACCCCTATCATCTTGTGTTTTTTAAAGTCCCATGTGCTGGGACCGACCCCTTGCAGGAAGAAGACCACTGAATGTGAGGAGTTTATGCTCCTCACAAACCAGGATCGACTCGAACTTCTCTTTGCCCAGCGACGGTGCTTTGGTTGCTTTGTTCCAACCGCCGTCGCCGGGCACGCGAAAACGGCTGATTGTAAGCATCCCAAACGTTGTACGCTGTGCAACACACACGACCACCATCAGGTCCTGTGTGCGCCGAAGAAAGCGTATAACAGCTTACCCACGCATTAAGGATAGCTCATCACCTCATCAGTCTTCGAGAAGGCAGCTGCTGGAAATTCACATTTCCTTTGTGTCCCCCCTCTTTTGTTCTTTGTGTTGTACGTTAGAAGTATGTATTTTATATTTGTTTCTTTTTTGCACCTGTTGTAACGGTGGGTCCCATATATACGTCTATTCAATGTGAATATAGTGTTATAGGATCAGTTTCATGATGTACATTCAAACAGTATCAAATATACGTGTATTCAATGTGAATATAGTGTGATACAGTGAGTTTCAATATCTACATTCAAACAGCATCAAATATACGTGTATTTAATGTGAATATAGTGTTATAGAATCAGTTTCATGATGTACATTCAAACAGTATCAAATATAAGTGTATTCAATGTGAATATAGTGTTATAGAATCAGTTTCATGATATACATTCAAACAGTATCACTATACGTGTGTTCTAGAATCAGTTTTATGATGTACATTCAAAGAGTATCAAATATACGTGTATTCAATGTGGATATAGTGTGATACAGTGAGTTTCAATATCTACATTCAATGCATCAGTTTCAATATCTATATTCAAACAGCACCAAATATACGTGTATTCAATGTGAATATAGTGTGATACACTGAGTTTCAATATCTACATTTAAACAGCATCAAATATACGCGTATTCAATGTGAATATAGTGTTATAGAATCAGTTTTATGATCTATATTCAAACAGTATCAAATATACGTGTATTCAATGTGAATATAGTGTGATACAGTGAGTTTTAATATCTACATTAAAACAGCATCAAATATACGTGTATTCAATGTGAATATAGTGTTCTAGAATCAGTTTCAATATCTACATTCAAACAGCATCAAATATATGTGTATTCAATGTGAATATAGTGTGATACAGTGAGTTTCAATATCTACATTTAAACAGCATCAAATATACGTAGTATGATACAGTGAGTTTCAATATCTACATTCAAACACCATCAAATATACGTGTATTCAATGTGAATATAGTATGATACAGTGAGTTTCAATATCTACATTCAAACAGCATCAAATATACGTGTATTCAATGTGAATATAGTTTCAATATCTACATTTAAACAGCATCAAATATACGTGTATTCAATGTGAATATAGTGGTATAGAATCAGTTTCAAATCAGTTTCATGATCTACATTCAAACAGTATCAAATATACGTGTATTCAATGTGAATATAGTGTGATAGAGTGAGTTTCTACATTCAAACAGCATCAAATATACGTGTATTTAATGTGAATATCCCTGGAAGATGGGGATGGTGAAAGATTGACACTAAGTTTTCGAGTTAAAGGAGAGGTAGGGTTTTCACTTTCTACGTTGTGTATTTGAATTTTGGCTTAAGATTGCCATGAGAGAATTGTGCTGGGTGACGCAACACTTGAACAGAGAGAGGTTTTTAGTGAGACTGACTTGGGTGGTCACATGAGAGCCTGAAGTAAATTAGCGAAAACAAAAGACATACGACAAACAAAAGAAAGGCGAAAAGTAGCTCGGTTTTAGGGTGGAGAAGAAGGGGTAGGCGCGAAGATGGTCAAGAGAAAAAAAACCCTTGGGGAAAGTGGAGGAAATTTGGAAAATTTCCGACAATAGTGTTAAAGAATCAGTTTCATGATCTACATTCAAACAGTATCAAATATACGTGTATTCAATGTTAATATAGTGTGATACATTTAGTTTCAATATCTACATTCAAACAGCATCAAATATACGTGTATTCAATGTGAATATAGTGTGATAGAATCAGTTTCATGATCTACATTCAAACAGTATCAAATATACGTGTATTCAATGTGAATATAGTGTTATAGAATCACTTTTATGATCTACATTCAAACAGTATCAAATATACGCGTATTCAATTTGAATATAGTGTTATAGAATCAGTTTCATGATCTACATTCAAACAGTATTGTAACAAGCCTAAAGGCTAACCAAAAGAGCCACACCTATTATATCCCCCAAGCGTATCACAAGTGAAAGTGAACGTATCTCCTCCCTCTTCACCTTCAATATTTGTGTTCTGTAGTAGTATAAATACTGCATATCTTATAGCTTGTATTTTGAAGTTGTTTCAGCAACTCACTGCAAATACACGGGATCTGGAAACTTTACAATTGGAGGTCCCAACGAGACTTAAAAAACTTGTTGTCCAGTAAAAAGTTTCTTACCCGTAACTTATTTTAGTGATTGTGCTCTACATTTCCCCGACGAGTCTCCAACAGCTCTACCAGGCCAAGGAACACCATCAAAAGGTAAGCGAATGCCGCTTGATCATATCGTACCAGAGACTACTCGTAAAGAGAATACTTTGTACCCAAACGTTGTCGACGAATTATCCCCACCTTAGTACCCCGTACTCCCTAAATCAGACACAACCAGCCAAAATCCCAACCGTCTCCGAGAAATTTTTTTGAACCACTGGAAAACTCTTGTGGACTTAGAATTTGAACAAGAGTCAGAACAAAACAAAACAAAACCATCAGACCATTACGACAAAAGCACATATACAACAAATAGAATCTAAGAAACAAGAAGTTAGCAAAGAGACACACAACGCATTACAATTATAATTCATGTTCATTGTTAGAACAAACGTTGCAAGCACCAAGTGGTATAACAGCAGAAACTATTACAAACACCTCAAAGACATTTTAAAATCACGTATAATCCCTCGGTGGCAACACTGAAAACCTTGACAGTATATTGCAACAGATTAGCATTTTTCGTGGTAAAGAAAAAGAATTCCTATTCGGTACAATCAGAGTCCTAAAAAAACATACCGTTTCTTAATTTGAAGATCACACATTTTCTCATGTTTACAGATGAAGAATTCTTTGACTGCAATTTTCACAGGCACACCCCATTTGCAATTTTCGAAGTTAAGAGCTGCGTTTTGAACCAGGTGACTACAGTTTTCTTTGACGTCGTGCTCGCCTAAAATGATGCCTAAAGCTAAGCTAATTTAAACCACAACTAAAATACAACAAATGTGAAGCTCACATGCGCAAAGCACTCAACCAGTCTCATATGTCATGAAGCTTTCAGTGCTTATTTGTCAACAAGTAGCTCATTGAAATATGCAAATCATACCATTCACCAAGTACTACTTTCAACCAACAGCATTCAGTTTTCTAACATCTGCCGGATGAAAGGGCTCTGCGTTGATCATTTCAGTTCTAATTTAACATGCGTTGTTATATTTCTTTCACTCCTTGGCTGTTGTTAAAATTAAAAGAAGACGGTGGCTTAATCTGAACGCTGAATGGTGAAACACTGAGTGGTGAACTGATGTAGCATATATTTGAGTTGCATTGTGCAAAATTCAAAAAGCATCAGTTTCATTCGCAACTTTGAAAGTGAAAAGCTGCGCGAGGATCAGTGATCAACCAAAAGAAATGTTACATTCAAGCACACAACAAATCACACTTGACTTAAAGCTTGCAATATTTATTATTGAACAGGTTCCTTATTGAATGATAAATCTAAAAAAAAATTTTGAATTTTTTTTTTAACTTAACGAGCTGCATCTCCAGTTCCGCTCCATTTTAACAATGATGTTATAGTTCAATAACAGGCCAATGCCTGTATTTGGGAATTATGAAATATGCAAATTCAGTTACAACTTCATATCAACAAGTCTCACATTACGTTCATGTGCTCGCCAAAAATTTTACAATCACACTTTATTTTCAATTACAAGACAGAAACATTAAATCTTCTGGAACTATTATGCATTCTAGAGAAACGATATCTTAAGTCTGATTGCATATGAGCAGTCAACGAGTTTTCCATGCAGCTGCAACTCTTGAATGTCATATCTTTCAACAATCGAGCAAGTAACAACATCCAGTATTCTTAGTTAATTTTTGATTATTGCGAATGTTTCAGATAACGTTTACCAGACTCCTCACTAAAATTGGCAATTGACAGTGGATTACAAAAATTGGTCATATATGAAAAGGAGAATTCATTCAATGAGTACGATTTCTAGCCAGAAACGTTTGCAATTTCATTAGCGTAATGCTAAATCAACTGTTATACATCTGACGAATGAACGTTTGTAGACCCGATTCATTCGTGACCCATCATCAGATATTTGGAAAGGTTTTAAGGATTGATAACACAAAAATCAGACCACCACGAAAAAAGCAAAAACAACAATAGCGATAGAAACAAACACATTACTTAATTTTTCATATTCATTGATCGAATAGAAACTTGACATTGAAATACCAAGTGGTATAAGGGTTCAACACCACAAAGACACTTAAAGACACGTAGAATCCCTGGGTGGCTTAAACATTTTTTCTGAAAACGAACTTGACAGTTTATTGCAGCAAATAAAAAGCATTGTACATGGAAAGAAAAAGAATCCTATTAGGTACGAGAGTATTTTACAAAGAGACACTTAATACTAGACACACTATTATCGTCCAGAGAAAAAATATTCATCTGACCTTAAACTACGAGTTACAAAGCATACGAAAACAGCTAGATAGCAACAAGAAAAAGGCAAAGAGTTCCAAATACACCCTAAGTAGTTCCCTTGAACAACTCCAAGAAAGTAACGAAATACTAAAAAACTCCCTTGAAAAATCTGCCAAACGAATCAGCGAATTAGAAACAAGCCTTGAAAGTGCCACAGCAACAGAAAACAAACTACAAAACCTTTTGAGGAAAAAAGAAGACAATATCATAGCCGTTGAGAGAGAAGGGCAAGAAATAATTAGCAAACTTGAAAGTGAAAGAAAACAACTGGTAACGAAGTTAGAAACCGCCGAGCAACAGATAAAAGCAGCTTTAGAAACAAACAAACAACTTCAGACAGAAACAAAAGAAACGAAAGAGATCCTTGAAAAAAACCTTAGCAGAAAAAGTCGGTTTACGAAGAAGTCTGATAGATAGTACTACAAAGACTAAAAATCTCGAAACAGAATTACAAAAGACCAGCGTACTGACAAGAGACCAAGAAGAAAAGATTAAGTATCTGGAAAACAGAATAAAAGAATATAGAAAGCAACAGGTAACATTCGCTGAAACTGAAGACTTAGACAACTCCAACGAACCGGGAGATATAACGAAACTAGTGAGTGATATAAACGACCTAACCTCAATAGCAGAAGGAGACAAATCCCTTCACTTCGAGTTAGAATCGGAACAAGTCGAAAAGCTACAGCAACTCAACAACGACCTACAAAACCAAATCGAGATCCAAAACAACAACCTTCTTCAACTAGAACGAAAGTACCAGACTCTCAAAAACAAAACCAAAATGGGACTTTCACACAAAGAAACTTCAAGAATTGACCGTGATACAACCGATAGCGATGACATCGATACGTCCACAACCCAACCGATTGTGAAAGCATTAGGAGAATTATTTTCGAGAGAAGACAAGAAGTCAATTCCAATTTTCAAAGGGAAAAGTACTGATAAATTAATAACAGAATGGCTAAAGGACGCAGAACATGTAGCACGCAACAACGACTGGGACGAAAACCAAAACATACGATTCTTCTCCGACAGACTAAAAGGTGATGCCCTAGAATGGCATGGAAACTACGTAGAAGAGCAAGGTGACGAGTTAAGTTATGACGAGTGGAAAACCGCCATCATCGCGAGGTTCCAGGATGCATACGACTTAGCAGCACAAAGAAAAAAGTTATCCACACTAAAACAAAAACCTGAAGAAAAATGCAAAGCCTTCATCTCAAGAATCAACAGTCTCTACGAGTCCATTGAAGGCAAAGAAGAAAAATCTGACCAAAACCAGACCATCGTCGAAGGCCGACTCATAAACACAGTAAAAAGAATGAGAGATTATACCAAAATCAAAATTCTGATGCAAGGCATTTAACCAAAATTCCGAGCTGAACTCTATTTTAGAATGCCTGAAGGCCCCGAAGATTTTGATCAGTTATGTAAACAACTTATCATATCCGAAGGCATCCTATATAGCAAGGAGACTGCAGAAGAGAAAGAAATAAACGCGGTAATCGCAGGGATAACGCATCACGAGAAACAACAAGATAACGAACTTTCACAACAAAAGACAGAAATCGAATTCCTAAAACAAAAAATACGTGAACTGGAAAATACTAATAAAAATCGTGAATTGTCACAGGATACCGATATAACCATAGCAGCCACAGATCAATACGAGCAAAGATCTTCGCGATCAAGTGATCGTTACTGCAGACCACAAAATCCGCGAGTCCGATTTCACGAGAGACCGAATAGCAGAGGCTCCAGTAGTGACCGAAACTTCAATCGAAGCAGAGATAACAGCCCATACCGCACCAACTATACGTCACCAAGAAGAGAAGGTACCTCCACGAGATATAGGCAATCAAATTACCCAACTTACCAGCAAACACCCCAGAGACCCCCGTACAACAACAGACCGAAACACTGCAATCGACCGAACTTTCAACCACATAACAATCAACAGGTGTATCATCAAAACCCATCCTATACTCATCAATACCCACAGCCACGACAAAATCAACCAAACACCACTGACAACCTAGGAAATAGAATTATTATCTGCCACAAGTGCAATAAAAGAGGACACATTGCGCGAGAATGTTGGACGGATATGGCACGTATCAACAACCCGAACCACCGTCTAATGCAGTAAACACAATATCCCTACCAAACAACCCTCCAACACAAAATTTAGAAATAGCGATACCCAAACTAATACGTATACCCATTAGAATTTTTGGAAAAGAAATTAAGGCTTTAGTAGACACAGGAGCAGCAGCCAGTTTAGTTTCAGACAACATATTTTTTAATCTAAAGGAGTATGAAGAACTTAAACAAGTTAAAGACTCCCCTTCGCCAATATTTAGAACGGTGTCAGGAGAAATACTAAAATCAAAAGGGAAATATGGATTTTCAATCACCATTAACACCAATCCCGCCATTAAGCATGATTTCTTTATTATGGAAAACTTAAACGAAACTTGCATATTAGGATAAGACTTCTTATCGAGCAACAATGTAAAAATTAATACTAAAAACAGGCAGATCAATTACGATCATTCCGGAAAAGAACATAGCTATGGGAAAAACACACTCCCAGTATACAGCATAACTTTTGGCAAGGCAGGTATTAATATTCCACTCCTCCCACACCGTTCATCAGATAGTAACTACAACAACGATCTGACAGAAGCAGATTATCGCAGCCTAGAATCTTTCTCCCAATCAGAAATTAACAAAAAATCATAACGAATTGGACAAACCCAAGAAAGTGAAGTGACTAATATCTCTGACGAGATACGCATTAAAATCGAACATCTATTGAACAAACACGAAGCCCTATTTGCAGAAAGAGAATCAGATTTAGGACTAGCAACTGATATAAAACATTCCATTAACATAGGATATAACGCCCCAATAACTCAACGATTGCGCAGAACACCAGAAGCATTAAAACTAATTGTCAAAACAAAAATTGAAGTAATGATAAATAACAATATTATTAGAGAAAGTCACAGCCCATTTGCAGCAGCAATTGTAATGGTTCCCAAAAAAGATGGAGAGATGCTGTGTATGGACTATAGGGCACCCATTACCAAGAATTGACGACACCATTGATGCATTGAGCGGATCAGTTTACTTCTCAACATTGGACTTACTAAGTGGCTACTGGCAGACCGACATAACAGAAAGTGACAAACACAAAACCGCCTTCATCTGTGAACTTGGACAATACGAATTCAATAGAATGCCATTTGGACTAACAAATGCACCAAGCACTTTTCAACGAGCAATGAATAACATATTGAAATCAGTGTTGTTCAGGTTTGCATTGGTTTATCTCGATGACATCATAGTGTTCAGTAATGATATTGCTGAACATGCGACACATCTAGAAGCGGTATTTAAGCTTCTAAAAGACGCGGGACTAAAATTAAAAAGAAAGAATTGCGAATTTTTTAAGGAAGAGTTAGATTATTTAGGATACATCGTTTCGAAAAAAGGAATAACACCGAGTACGAAAAAGCTAGAAGCGATCATCACATACCCAGCTCCCAAAAATGTGAAAGAATTGAGCTCATTTTTAGGTTTGGCTAGCTATTACAGGAAATTCATCAGGGCTTTTGCTGATAAAGCCCACCCACTGACAGCGCTAACAAGAAAATCAGCCGAGTGGAAATGGGGAGAGGAACAAAGGGACGCCTTTGATTGTATCAAGAACTGTCTCATAACTAGACCTATCCTTGGGTATCCAGATTTCACGCGCGAATTTATCATCTACACAGATGCTTCAGGATACGGTATAGGAGCAGTCTTGGCTCAGATGCAGACTCTACCTCAATCAGCGGATTCAGCGGAGTCCGACGTACAGCAACCCCGTGAATCAGACGGCGTGGAAGTTTAAACACGTCATAGCGTATAGCTCTAAACATCTGAACGACCGCGAAGCCAAGTGGTCAACCACAGAGAAAGAGGCTTACGCAATCATCCACGCAATTGACGTGTTTAGAAAATATCTATACGGACGCAGATTTACCGTATTTACAGACCATAGACCTTTAGAATGGCTAATGAGCAAGACAGAACCCGCAGGAAGATTAGCTAGATGGGCACTAAAAATACAAGAATTCGACATCGTCATTGGATACCGGCCTGGGAAGTCGCACCAAAATGCTGACACCCTAAGCCGTATTCCCATAGTGCCAATAGCACGAGTAGAAACAAGAGCAATGGAAAAAGGAACCGTAATAAGAGAGCTTGAAAATATTCGAAAAGAAAGTGAAAGACTAAAAGACAAGCTAAGGATCGAAAGATTAAAACAAGAACACCTGGAGAAAGAAAATGAAAGTATTCAAAACGAAAGCGAAAGTTTTAAGAGGGAAAGTCTTCAGGTGAAGAGCGCAGGTTTCGAAGGAGAAATTGGAAGTGAAAGTAAAAGGTCTTGGAGTGAAAACAGATGGATAGAATTACAGCAAGCAGATAAATATTGTCAACAATTAATAACGAAAATACAAGAAGATAGCCAGAACACTAGAAATAAAAGATTCTCAAACAACTTTGTAATCAACGAAAAAGGTCTATTAACAGATAGGCAAAGAAAATTAGTAGTCCCACTACCGTTAGTTACCGATATTTTACGTGCGAATCATGACCACATGTTAGCAGGACATTTAGGAATAGAAAAAAACAATAGCCAGACTTCGAGAGCAATACGTCTTTCGACATATGCGACAGAACGTAACAGAATACATCCAAAATTGTCTAAAATGTGCAAAACGCAAAGCTGTAGGAGGAAGTAAAGCACCATTGCAACCTATGCCCCCAGCCGAAAGGGTGTGGGAAAGACTTGCGATGGATATTTTAGGCCCCGTTCAAGAAAGCGCAAAGGGACATAAGTATATTTTAGTCCTATCAGGTTACGCCAGTCGGTTCGTTTTTACAGTACCAATGAGAGACCAAACTGCCCAAACAATTGCTAACATCTTGGTTAATGATATTTACACCAAATATGGATCCCCCGAAGTAGTCTTAACAGATCAAGGAACTAATTTCCTATCGAGCTTAATCCAAGATATTTGCAAATTATTCAAAATCAAACAAATCAGAACAACAGCATACCACCCCCAAACAGACGGATTAGTAGAACGATTTAACAGAACCTTGTGTGACATGCTAGCTTCCTACGTAACGGACGAACCAGAAAATTGGGACAAATATCTACCATTTGTCACATTTGCTTACAACACAGCGAAGCAATCAACACTGCAACAAAACCCATTCTTTCTATTCTTCGGAAGACAACCAGTGCTCCCAAACGACATCAAAATAGATAGACGGTACGAAACATACGAAGACACCAGTGTAATGTACTCACATCAATGGAAAAAGGATCAGCAACTAGCGAAGGAACACCTATTTCGAGCACAGACAAAACAAAAAAGATATTACGACAAAGGAACAAAAGCAATCAAATAAAACATCGGTGACTTTGGGCTACTGAAAGCCCCACCAACTGCCGGATAATTCATCAACAGGTGGAATGGACCATTCAAAATCATCAGAAATTTCTCAGACCTCACTTACGAGATTCAGCACGCGAACAATGAAAAACTAAAATCGGTGGTTCATGTCAACCGCCTAAAATTCTACGTCCCGGGAAACCAAGGAACAGAAAGATCATCTGGTTCACCACAACAACCAAGGAATGAACGGGAAAAACCTCCCATACATTCCACCACTAATGCAAAGAGAAGTCAACAACCAATCCGAAAAGAATGCAGCATTGACTCCGCCCCCTGCCACGCCCACAAAAGAAAAATCCACAACAACGACAAGCGCGACGACGACTACGAAGCCAAGAATAAAAACAACATTGGGAACAACGACAAAAACAACGGTAAAAACTACGACTACAATTAGGCCAATTGTAACCACAGCAACACACAAACTCACAACAACGCATAAAATTACAACTAAGCCAAGTATGACGTCAACTTCATCAAAACCCCCAGCAACTACAAAGCCAATAATCACGTCAACAAGCACTAAACCTACCACTACAACTAGGCCTACGACAACTGTAAAAATAACTTCGATTTCAACAACTAGAACAACTACTAAGCCTACGTCAACGACAACTATGCCCACTACGAGTTCCACAACAACAGCTCCAACACCAACGCGCCAGCCAAACACAACTACGCAAAGTACGACGACAGTAACAGAGAGTTCGACGACCCCACAACCGTCAACACAGACAGCCAGGATGACCCCATTAGCTACAGCAGAAACAACGACAAAAACAGAAGAAAATCAAGTTCAGGCCATAGAAGAAGACAATATTCAACATTTACCGCCAGCAGAGTCCCTGTTAATGGACCAGAAAACAGAAAATCATTGAATACTGAAAATATAGAAAGCGGTCTCCCCAAAAACATCGAGGAATTCAACGAAAAGATTAAATACGAAATAAGCAAGATGCACGACCAATACAAAATCAGCATTGAAACAGAACACGAGAACAAACTCGCAAAAGAAATTCGAGATATGTATTGTCAACTATCGGTCATCAAAAGAACACAAGCTGTTATTTTAGTACCAATCTGCACGAGACTACAAGGCTTCGGTCAAGCAATGACACTTCAACAATGCGAAGCCAAAAGAATTTTTATATCAGCAAATGAAACAAAATGTGGATTTCAACCATTCTTTACTTACGAAGGAAAGAATTGTACGATCGGAACAGATGAATGGTCAATTCATTCATTTTCCGATTGTTTTTGGAAAACACCGTTAGTAAATCTGAATGGAAATCCACATACCTGGGAACACAACTCAACAACAGGAGATTGGATACGCCAGAAACCTAGCATTCACGTGCCTAATCTAGACCTCATTACAGAATTTGAAGACCTCCACCTAAATGATTTCGACTTCTCGCTGAAAAGTCATCCAGCACACGAGACAATGGAGATGGAGCAATTAAATATCCTAAATGACCTAGTAGGCAGAATGCAAGAAGGCAATTCCAATTCTGTTGGAGATATTGTGATGTCAGAACAACAAGATAATCAAATAGGTCATATGTTTTCATTGTTTGACAAATTGAAAATAATAGGCCTTTCAGCAATTGGATTTGTGCTATTCCTCGTATGTTTACGAATCTTCATCATTTGCAACCCCATCTCGAAGATTAAAGAACTTATCCGCCGAAACCGGAAGTTTACAAGCAGATACGATGATGGCATAGAGGAAGATCACGAACTCGCATCAATGATACCGGCACGAGAAACAAATTATCATTCTGAAATAGCCATCGAACAACCGTTCATAAGAACACCTGCCCCTGCACAACTGACAATGGAAAGACAAGGTCAAGTGCGCCCTCCACGACCAAGCGCACCAAATTCATTAATCTACCCATCTATCGAAGAAGCCGACACACCCAAAAGATGCACAGGAAAACACACAACATGTACTTACGTAGTAGGGTATGGCATGGTTTGGGAAGACCTATGTCGTTGCATGTCAGAAACAGACAACAGTAATTCAGCCAAAAAGTAAAAGTCCCAAGGTCATCGAAATTAAAAGTAGCCACTAAACATAGCCCTTGACAATTTAATTAATTACATAATAAATTAGCAACCCCAGCGAATAACACACTTACCAGCATTTAAAAACTTCAACAATTAAGTTGATTCTTATTTTTTTTTACCATTGTGCCTTACTCGAAACTTTATAGTAAAACAAACATAGAAACAAACTCAAATAACAATTTTGTATTTCCAACTAACACATTATCTACAAAATCAAAAGCAAAAACAAAACAATAAACTTAAAAAACTTTATGATAGACAAAACAAGCAAACACACAAATTCGAATAATTTTTTTTTGTATTTCCACCTAACACCTTAACTACAAAATAACAAACAAAATCAAATAATAACACAAACAGAGGAAAATATAATCATTCGTCCGTGGAATCACGTTCGGGAAGAGGATCACCATAGAGTAGATAATTGTAAATCTGGGCAACATGTGTTATCGCCAACCGATCTTCATGTTCTTCTTGGAGATGCTCCCGCATCAATCGAGAAGACGTTGGAGTAGGGTGATAAATATCATCACCAGACTCCTGCCACCAAAGAAACCGGGCGAACCTCAAAGGATAGACATCGCGGTACCGTGCGTACCCAAGATGGTTGCTGAAAGAAATCAGATTATTACTCCAACGAACAAACTTACAAACAACGGAAAAAAAAACAAAAAAAACACAAACTTTCAGATAATAATAATCATTAATCCAAGGGCGCTTATACCCGAAATCACGTGGTGGAGCATCCGGCATATCAAAGGCCATTCGAAAAATGCTGAGGAAAAAGCTCTGATCTTCCGTACGGAACCTCCGAAAAAGGCTTTCGGGAGAAGAAAAAATGGAACAATCAACACACCACAGTGCTATATCAACCAGAGAGCGATACTGAAAAACATATCTATATTCGAATGGCTCCATCGAAAAAAAAAATATAAAACTCAAAACAAGAGCAACAAAAAGAAGCAGTAATCTCTACGAAAGAACGAAGATAACTAACTCAAGAAATTCAATAAAATCTCTATAAGAAGACAATGACTAAAAAAGGAATAAAGAAATTTGGAAATATTCGTCTATTCACCCGGCGACATATCCACAGGTCAGTACGACAAGACGCGACGAAAAAGAATCCAACTCAACTTCAAGGGGAAGAAGGAATACATTAAAAATGCATGAAAACGTGTTATCAAATTAAGAACACAGAAACAAGAACACAAGAAAAGAAACAACAACCTGAAGTCCCTTGACTATGCAAGATTTTGCAAAATACGAAAACTAAACTCTTCCCAGTGTCTCAACGACATAACTCCAACAAAGTTTCGCAAAGCAAAGTGCGCCTTATAAACCAAAAGTTTATCTAAAAATAGCCCTATAACAACACCAATAACAAAATGGAAGTAATAATCACACTCAGCAACTGTAGCCGGTGACGGGAAAAGAAAAAGGAAAAGAAATTCTTCTAAAATTTTTGACTGAAGGAACAAGTTTTTCATCAAGAAATGTAGCCAGTTAAGGGAAACGCAAATTGGAGGACCTCTTCTTTCTTCGAAGAGGGGGAGGAATGTAACGAGCCCAAAGGCTATCCAAAGACAGCCACAGCTCTTACATCCCTCAAGAGTTTCACAAGTGAAAGTGAACGTCTACGCCCATTTTACCTTCAACATGTGTGTTCTTTAGTAGTATAAATACCGCATGTTTGTACCTTGTAATTGGGAATTGTTTCGGAAAATCCACTGTAATACACGAGGTATAAGGAACTTTACAATAGTGTTATAGAATCAGTTTCATGATGTACATTCAAACAGTATCAAATATACGTGTATTCAATGTGAATATAGTGTGATACAGTGAGTTTCAATGTCTACATTCAAACAGTATCAAATATACGTGTATTCAATTTGAATATAGTGTGATACAGTGAGTTTCAATATCTACATTCAAACAGCATCAAATATACGTGTATTCAATGTGAATCTACTGTGATACAGGGAGTTTCAATATCTATATTCAAACAGCATGAATTATACGTTTATTCAATGTGAATATAGTGTGATACATTGAGTTTCAATATCTACATTCAAACAGCATCAAATATACGTGTATTCAATGTGAATATAGTGTTATAGAATCAGTTTTATGATGTACATTCAAACAGTATCAAATATACCTGTATTCAATGTGAATATAGTGTGATACAGTGAGTTTCAATATCTACATTCAAACAGCATCAAATATACGCGTATTCAATGTGAATATAGTGTGATACAGTGAGCTTCAATATCTACATTCAAACAGCATGAAATATACGTGTATTCAATGTGAATATAGTGTGATACAGTGAGTTTCAATATCTACATTCAAATAGCATCAAATATACGTGTATTCAATGTAAATATAGTGTGATACAGTGAGTTTCAATATCCACATTCAAACAGCATGAAATATACGTGTATTCAATGTGAATATAGTGTTATAGGATCAGTTTCATTATGTACATGCAAACAGTATCAAATATACGTGTATTCAATGTAAATATAGTGTGATACATTGAGTTTCAATATCTACATTCAAACAGCATGAAATATACGTGTATTCAATGTGAATATAGTGTTATAGAATCAGTTTCATGATGTACATTCAAACAGTATCAAATATACGTGTATTCAATGTGAATATAGTGTGATACATTGAGTTTCAATATCTACATTCAAATAGCATCAAATATACGTGTATTCAATGTAAATATAGTGTGATACAGTGAGTTTCAATATCTACATTCAAACAGCATCAAATATACGTGTATTCAATGTGAATATAGTTGTCGAGAATCTCTCACAGAAATCCCTGGAAGATGGGGATGGTGAAAGATTGACACTAAGTTTTCGAGTTAAAGGAGAGGTAGGGTTTTCACTTTCTACGTTGTGTATTTGAATTTTGGCTTAAGATTGCCATGAGAGAATTGTGCTGGGTGACGCAACACTTGAACAGAGAGAGGTTTTTAGTGAGACTGACTTGGGTGGTCACATGAGAGCCTGAAGTAAATTAGCGAAAACAAAAGACATACGACAAACAAAAGAAAGACGAAAAGTAGCGCGGTTTTAGGGTGGAGAAGAAGGGGTAGGCGCGAAGATTGTCAAGAGGGGGAAACTGAAGCTGGGGAGAAAAAAAAACCTTGGGAAAAGTGGAGGAAATTTGAGGTAAAGTGGAAATACTTTGCGGGCCAAACAAGTTAGACATTGGACATTTTTTCTTTTGCTTGCTCAGCTGCTTTTCTCGACAGACGGGCTGGTTTTTCAGATCCACCATGGATGGCACCTGTATCTTCTGGTTCAGACAACTGGATCGGATGTAATTTAGATATAGGGCGGTTGGTTTTTCCTTTAGCTGTACGGACCTCAGCGGCTCGTACTTCGTTGTCCTTTCCTCTGTTGAGTGTTTCCACTACCACAAGTTTCCACTTCTTCCTTGGTCCTTCGTCTTGAATGAGTACAACGTCCTTTTCTTTAACCACCGTTGGCTGCGTTTTGTGTGTAGCTAGATGATATTCACGTAGTGCGGGAATGTAATTTGCCATAAATTGCTTTTGAAAGTTGTGCAGCAATTTTTGATGTTTGACGATCTACTTTTTGATGTCTGAAGGTTCCTCTTTGAATGAGGGGTCTAATATTTCCTCCGCCATTTCGCTGTTGAATGGAAGGCTGACTATACGTCGTCCATACATTAAGTGTGCTGGGCTGAGTGTCTCCCCGTCTTGTAGGTCTGATGATGGTTCCTCCAGTGGTCTATCGTTGATGACTGCTTCAGCGTCCGCTACGATGGCTCTAAATTCACTCATTGTCGGTTTTGAACGTCCAATAATTTTTTCCAGAGTTCTTTTTGTTACACCCACCAGCCGTTCCCAAAATCCACCGTACCATGGAGCTCTTTTTGGGATAAATCGCCACTCGATTTGAATATCTGATAGATGTCGGATGAGTCCAGGATTGGTGAAGATTTTTCTAAAGGCTTTTGCCGCGCATTCAAAAGTTGTTGCGTTATCCGACATGATAACAGATGGTATCGAATGATGTGTAGTGAAGCAGCGAAAAGCTTCAATAAATGCCTTTGTAGTTAATTCTTCCACGACTTCTAGATGAATTGCCGTTGAGGTCGCACACGTGAAAAGTAGAATGTAAACATTTTGATCTTGTTTTGGAGCTTCGTTTGGTCCTCTTATGACGTATGCGCCAGTGTAGTCCACCCCTGTGACCGTAAATGGCAAAGCATTGGTCACTCTTTCCGGTGGTAGTGGTGCTTCGTTCGGGGTTGCATGCGGAGGTCCATTCACGCGGCGGCAAGTGACACACGAATGTAAGATGTTCTTGACTACTTGACGGATGCGTGGAATCCAAAATCTTTGCCTTACAGCTGACACTGTGTGCTTCACGCCACTGTGCATAACTTGCTCATGAACTGCCTGCACTATTAACTTGGCCACGTTTGATTTTGTGGGTAGTAACACTGGATGTTTAGCTGTGGCACTGATGGACGCATTCCCCAACCGTCCATTGCAATGGATGAGTTCGTCCTTTCCGATGAATAAGTCAAGCTGGGAGACCAATGCTGGACGCCTGCCCTTGAGTTTTTTTTTAGATATTCAAGTTCGTCACCACAATGTTGAATTTGAGCAGAATTAATCCATAACATCTCCGCTTCGCGTAACTCTGTGACGTGAATAAATCCCCGTCGCCAACTTTTCTTAGATTTATCCTTCTTTTTAATGTTTTCCACAAATCGTCTGACAATGGCTGTCACTCTTATCAAAGAGGACCACTTGTATCGAGATATATCGAACACTGATGAAATGCCTCCACCTTTTTGTGATTCAACGTGATTCAGGGATGGCTCTATGTTTACACTAGCCATATGGATTAAGGAAGTTGATTCTTGTATCATGTTCCACTCTGGCCAACTTTTGCTGTTGGGAAGCCAAGTCGGTCCTCTAAACCAATAGCTTGATGAAAATTGTCGATAGGTTATTCCTCGGGTGAGAAGATCCGCCGGATTCTGATGCGTTGGGCAATACCGCCAACTAGCTTCATGTTCCTTATTAAAATCACACATCGTTTTCACACGGTTGCCGACGAATTGAGATTTCTTTGTGTTTGCTTGGGTCAACCAATAGAGAACGATTTGACTATCCGACCACAGGATGCATTTTGGCTTGTAGTGTAGGGGCGCAAAAGATTTCAGAATGGTCTTGGCTATTCGAATACCAACGATAGCTGCCATTAGTTCTAGTTGAGGCAGTGTGAGCATCTTGTTATCACCTCGAAGCGGGGCTACTCTTGATTTTGACATGAGGAACGTTCCCGTACTATCATTTGCTAGATAAGCTACTGCTCCATAAGCATACTGGCTTGCATCCACGAATACATGTAGTATTTCACATTCGAGTTTCGACTCAAAGTACTGCCTTGGAAGTTCGATTTTTGATTTTTCAATCGCTTGAACAATGCCAATTCAGCGGTCCTGTAGATCGATGGGCAGTGGATCGTCCCATTGCAGTTTTAGTTTCCAAACGTCTTGAATTAAGATTTTTGCCGGAATGGTGAGAGGCGAGAGGAATCCTAAAGGATCGTATACAGTTGAAATTCCCCTGAGTACATTTCTCTTTGTTATCACTGTCAGAGAAAACGACGAGGTTTTCAATTCAGGTAGAGCTATGACATCTCTCGCACGAGACCACTGTAGTCCAAGAATTTTGTTCTGTGCTGATCCATCGTTCACTCCATCGGAAGCACTACACGAGTTGAGGTGTTGATTATTGGAACTCCACGATTTTAGCTTGAGACCAGACTTTTGGAATATAAAGTTTGCTTCTTTATAGTACGTTAGTGCTTCTTCGGTGGTGTTACATCCAGCCAAGAGATTGTCCACGTATATGTTGACGTCCATATCTTTTGCCACTTCGCTTGTTTCACATGATAGATGATTTTTTATGACTGATAAGAGGATGAAAGATGAACTGTTTGCGCCAAAGGGAATGACTTTAAAACGGTAAACTTCCATATCCGATTCCGCATCCTTGACATTCTTGATCCAAAAAAATCGCACGAAATCGCGGTCCTCTTCATGAAGTTGGACTTGGTGATAAGCCTTTTCGATGTCCGCTGTTATAGCGATCATATGAGCGCGAAAACGAATTAGAATCTCTACCATGTTGTTTTGCAAGGATGGTCCTGTCTCCAAGCAATCGTTGAGACTCACACCTCCCTTACTTTTGCATGAGCAATTATACACGATGCGTAGTGGAGTTGTACTTGATTCCTTGAAGACTCCATGATGCGGAACATAGTGACCCCTTCGTTGATTTTGCTCTTCGATTGGTATTTTTTTAAATGAACCCACTGTTCAGTTGTTCTTGGATGACGCGATTATATGCTTGAAAATGGGACGTGTTCTTAGCTAAGCGTCGAATCATATGACGAGTTTGCTGACGGCACATATGCCAGTTTGTCCCTAAAGGCGGATGCTGATTTTTCCATGGAAGTCTGGCGATGTATCTTCCATTTCGAAGTTCGATACAATTGGTTCTGTAAGCCATAGTTGCGTCTTCTATTTCCGATTCTGGAGAAATACCTAGCGATTCCAGGTCCCAAAATCTTGCCATTTCGAATTGCTCTTCCACGGATACATGAAACGCTGCGGTGTCATGTTGAGTCCATTCTGAAGTTGGTTGCATACATCCTGAGATGATGTACCCGAATCTTGAGCTTATAGCTGTTGGTCCTGGGCCACGAACGATATGGTCACCTACAATGTCCCAATAGTAATTCGCTCCTAACAAAATGTCAATGTCAAATGACGAGCTGCCGATATTGGGGTGTGCTAGTGGCAAGTTTTTGAGATGGGGAAGCTTACACACTACACTACGATAAGAATCTTCAAGTGGGTTCACAATGTGGTCCACCACCACGACTTGATTGTTCATCATGGATTCTCTTCGGTCAATGAATGACAACTGACTCACATCGCATAGTTGAGCACTTTGCGTTGACGCAGCGAAACCCACTATCAGTAGACTTTCTCGATAAAGTGGTTGAAGATGTAAATTTCTTGCGAGCTTTGTCGTGATAAACGATCTCTGTGCACCTTTATCTATTAGTACGTTGGCTTGACGTTTAATTCCTTTGAAGTGCACTGTTACTATGGCAGTTTCTAAAAACACGAAGGTTGTTGCACTGTCCTTTGTAAGTTCAAATGACACTGTTTTTGATACAGACGCATTGGTGACAGCAGCCTGAGTGGAAACATTGTTCGAATTTGTCTGGGAATGTACCGGAGTATTATGGTCTTGTTGGTTTCGACTGGCATAATGGAGACTAGTATGATGGCTTCTTTTGCATGTGCGATATCGTTTCTTGGATGGACAGTCTGCACTTGACGAGTGATTTGAGCTTAGACAGTTAAAACATAACCGCTTTACTTTGGCAATTGTGAAACGTTCTTCCACAGTAGGAGCAATAGTACATTCAGTGGAGTAGTGGTTTCCTAAGCAGAACGCACACGAACGCTTGTTGACTTCTGGTGCTGATGGACGAGTCCCAGTAAACATTACTCCCGCTTGTTTACATGGTTGCTGATTGCGTTTGTTGTTGAACGATCTTCCAAGATTACAATTTCCCTTTTTAGTGCTACTCGCAGGTCGTCTAATGTCCATTCGATGGCACCGTGCTGCCTAGTTAAGTTTCGACGAACTTCAGCTGAGAGCTTGTCGAGAAGAATGCATACGAGTAAATCTTCATAAGTGTCAATTCCTTTTCCCAAAGCTTCCAATCCACGGATGTTGGACTCCAGATTGTCGGCAAAGGCACGTAAGCTATTGCGATCGTGAGCGGGCTTTGCTAAAGCCACTAAAGCTCTCATGTGTGCCATTATGATTTTGTGTGGTTGACCATAACGTTGTTTAAGAAGATCGACCGCCTTGGGATAATTGAAGTTGGTAGGCGTGAGACCCGCTAAAAGAGCCTTAGCCTCGCCCATGAGCCGCGAATTGAGAAAGTTAAACTTCGTAGCATCAGAATATTTTGTCTTTGCATCAACTTCCACTTCAAAAACATCCCAAAACGAACGCCACAATAGAATGTTACCATCGAAGTAAGGCAAGTCAAACTTTGGCAAATTGGACGAATCGCTGATAGCTATGAAGGGAGGGGCCTGCGCTACGGGGTTCTCGACTGTTGCTGCTGCGGCCATGGCTGCTTGCTCGTTGCTAATTTCTTGCTTTAGTTTCATGAGGACGAATTCCGCTGCATCTCTGGCATCATAGGTAATAGAATTCGCCGTACTTGATGCATTAATCTCAGTTTCCAGATCGTTCTCGTCGATGACGTCTTGAATTTCGTTGTCGAGGTTTTCGATGATTTTTATTTTGTTGTGTAAGTCCAATAGTTTCTTCTCCAGTTCATGAACCTTTTGATCTTTGTCCATGGTCTGATCGTCGATGATCGATTGGATTTTAGGGATGAGTCTCGTGACGGCACCACGATTACCCGCCCTTTTGCTACCGAGAGCGTTTAGAGACGCCATTGTTCACTTGGCGAAATCCTGGTTACGGCACCAAATTGTGTCGAGAATCTCTCACAGAAATCCCTGGAAGATGGGGATGGTGAAAGATTGACACTATGTTTTCGAGTTAAAGGAGAGGTAGGGTTTTCACTTTCTACGTTGTGTATTTGAATTTTGGCTTAAGATTGCCATGAGAGAATTGTGCTGGGTGACGCAACACTTGAACAGAGAGAGGTTTTTAGTGAGACTGACTTGGGTGGTCACATGAGAGCCTGAAGTAAATTAGCGAAAACAAAAGACATACGACAAACAAAAGAAAGGCGAAAAGTAGCGTGGTTTTAGGGTGGAGAAGAAGGGGTAGGCGCGAAGATGCTCAAGAGGGGGAAACTGAAGCTGGGGAGAAAAAAAACCCTTGGGGAAAGTGGAGGAAATTTGGAAAATTTCCGACAATACTGTTAAAGAATCAGTTTCATGATCTACATTCAAACAGTATCAAATATACGTGTATTCAATGTTAATATAGTGTGATACATTTAGTTTCAATATCTACATTCAAACAGCATCAAATATACGTGTATTCAATGTGAATATAGTGTGATAGAATCAGTTTCAATGATCTACATTCAAACAGTATCAAATATACGTGTATTCAATGTGAATATAGTGTTATAGAATCACTTTTATGATCTACATTCAAACAGTATCAAATATACGCGTATTCAATTTGAATATAGTGTTATAGAATCAGTTTCATGATCTACATTCAAACAGTATTGTAACAAGCCTAAAGGCTAACCAAAAGAGCCACACCTATTATATCCCCCAAGCGTTTCACAAGTGAAAGTGAACGTATCTCCTCCCTCTTCACCTTCAATATTTGTGTTCTGTAGTAGTATAAATACTGCATATCTTATAGCTTGTATTTTGAAGTTGTTTCAGCAACTCACTGCAAATACACGGGATCTGGAAACTTTACAATTGGAGGTCCCAACGAGACTTAAAAAACTTGTTGTCCAGTAAAAAGTTTCTTACCCGTAACTTATTTTAGTGACTACTCTACTCTACCAGGCCAAGGAACACCATCAAAAGATAAGCGAATGCCGCTTGATCATATCGTACCAGAGACTACTCGTAAAGAGAATACTTTGTACCCAAACGTTGTCGACGAATTATCCCCACCTTTGTACCCCGTACTCCCTAAATCAGACACAACCAGCCAAAATCCCAACCGTCTCCGAGAAATTTTTTTGAACCACTGGAAAACTCTTGTGGACTTAGAATTTGAACAAGAGTCAGAACAAAACAAAACAAAACCATCAGACCATTACGACAAAAGCACATATACAACAAATAGAATCTAAGAAACAAGAAGTTAGCAAAGAGACACACAACGCATTACAATTATAATTCATGTTCATTGTTAGAACAAACGTTGCAAGCACCAAGTGGTATAACAGCAGAAACTATTAAAAATACCTCAAAGACATTTAAAAATCACGTATAATCCCTCGGTGGCAACACTGAAAACCTTGACAGTATATTGCAACAGATTAGCATTTTTCGTGGTAAAGAAAAAGAATTCCTATTCGGTACAATCAGAGTCCTAAAAAAACATACCGTTTCTTAATTTGAAGATCACACATTTTTTCATGTTTACAGATGAAGAATTCTTTGACTGCAATTTTCACAGGCACACCCCATTTGCAATTTTCGAAGTTAAGAGCTGCGTTTTGAACCAGGTGACTACAGTTTTCTTTGACGTCGTGCTCGCCTAAAATGACGCCTAAAGCTAAGCTAATTTAAACCACAACTAAAATACAACAAATGTGAAGCTCACATGCGCAAAGCACTCAACCAGTCTCATATGTCATGAAGCTTTCAGTGCTTATTTGTCAACAAGTAGCTCATTGAAATATGCAAATCATACCATTCACCAAGTACTACTTTCAACCAACAGCATTCAGTTTTCTAACATCTACCGGATGAAAGGGCTCTGCGTTGATCATTCAGTTCTAATTTAACATGCGTTGTTATATTTCTTTCACTCCTTGGCTGTTGTTAAAATTAAAAGAAGACGGTGGCTTAATCTGAACGCTGAATGGTGAAACACTGAGTGGTGAACTGGTGTAGCATATATTTGAGTTGCATTGTGCAAAATTCAAAAGCAGCAGTTTCATTCGCAACTTTGAAAGTGAAAAGCTGCGCGAGGATCGACTGCTGATCAACCAAAAGAAATGTTACAGGTTCGAAGCACACAACAAATCACACTTGACTTAAAGCTTGCAATATTTATTATTGAACAGGTTCCTTATTGAATGATAATTCTAAAAAAAAATTTAGAATTTTTTTTTTAACTTAACGAGCTGCATCTCCAGTTCCGCTCCATTTTAACAATGATGTTATAGTTCAATAACAGGCCAATGCCTGTATTTGGGAATTATGAAATATGCAAATTCAGTTACAACTTCATATCAACAAGTCTCACATTATGTTTATGTGCTCGCCAAAAATTTTACAATCACACTTTATTTTCAATTACAAGACAGAAACATTAAATCTTCTGGAACTATTATGCATTCTAGAGAAACGATATCTTAAGTCTGAGGTGCATATGAGCAGTCAACGAGTTTAACATGCAGCTGCAAGCTCTTGAATGTCATATCTTTCAACAATCGAGCAAGTAACAACATCCAGTATTCTTAGTTAATTTTTGATTATTGCAGTAATGTTTCAGATAACGTTTACGCTCCTCACTAAAATTGGCAATTGACAGTGGATTCCGGAAATTGGTCATATATGAAAAGGAGAATTCATTCAATGAGTACGATTTCTAGCCAGAAACGTTTGCAATTTCATTAGCGTAATGCTAAATCAACGCTGTTATACAACTGACGAATGAACGTTTGTATTCCGATTCATTCGTGACCCATCATCAGATAGCAATGGAAAGGTTGTGTAAGGATTGATAACACAAAAATAGCAAAAAAAAAACAACTGGCACTAGCGATAGGCTTAACATTTTGCTTACCCCTTTTTCGTCCCTCCTACCATTGATCGAATAGGAATAGCTTGACATTGAAATACCTGGAGTAGGGTTCAACAACCTGAAACACATTTCCAACCGCCACCGGCAAGTGCTTAAACATTTTTTCTTTCGAAGTTAAACGAACTGGAGTAAAATTGCATGCAGGATAAAAACGCAGATAGACGGAAAATCGCGTCTGAATTGTGTCTCAAAAAAAAAATTTTAATCGAGGGTGGAAGTGGGGGGGGGGGGGCTTGCCTACAGGCCGAGAGAAAACGAAGTGCAGACACTTAATACTAGACTTCACCTATTATCGTCCTGGGACGGGCCGCCATATACTAGTTCATCTGACTTAAACTACGAGTTACAAAGCATACGAAAACAGCTAGATAGCAACAAGAAAAAGGCAAAAAGTTCCAAATACACCCTAAGTAGTTCCCTTGAGCAACACCAAGAAAGTAACGAAGCACTCAAAAACGCCCTTGAAAAGTCTGCCAATCCATCAGCGAATTAGAAACCAGCCTCGAAACTGCCACAGCAACAGAGAACCAATTGCAAAACCTTTTACGAAAAAAGGACGAAAACAATATAGCTGTTGAGAGAGAAGGGCAAGAAATAATTAGCAAACTTCAAGGTGAAAGAAAACAACTGGTTACGAGGTTAGAAGACGCCGAACAACGGATAAAAGCAGCTTTAGAAGCAAACAAACAACTTCAGACAGAAACAAAAGAAACAAAAGAGATCCTTGAAAAAACCTTAGCAGAAAAAGCAGCTTTACGAAGAAGTCTGATAGATAGTACTACAAAGAATAAAAATCTCGAAACGGAATTACAAAAGACCAACCGAGAAGAAAAAATTTGGTATCTGCAGAATAGAATAGAAGAATATAGAAAGCAACAGGTAACATTCGCCGAAACCGAAGACTTAGAGGTCTCCAACGAACCAGGAGAAATAACGAAACTAGTGAGTGAGATAAACGACCTGACCTCAATAACAGAAAGAAGACAAATCCCTTCACTTCGAACTAGAATCAGAACAAGTCGAAAAGTTACAACAACTTAACGACGATCTAAAAAACCAAATCAAAATCCAAAACGATAACCTCCTTCAACTAAAACAAAAGTATCAGACTCTCAAAGAAAAAGTCAAAATGGGACTTTCACACAAAGAAACTTCGAGAATTGACCGCGACACGACGGATAGCGATGGCATCGATACATCCACAACCCAACCGATTGTGAAAGCATTAGGAGAATTATTTTCGAGAGAAGACAAAAAGTCAACTCCAATTTTCAAAGGGAAAAGTACTGATAAATTAATAACAGAATGGCTAAAGGACGCAGAACATGTAGCACGCAACAACGACTGGGACGAAAACCAAAAAATAAGATTCTTCTCCGACAGACTAAAAAGTGATGCCCTAGAATTGCATGGAAACTACGTAGAAGAGCAAGGTGATGAGTTAAGTTATGGCAAGTGGAAAACCGCCATCATTGCAAGATTCCAGGATGCATACGACTTAGCAGCACAAAGAAAAAAGTTATCGACACTAAAACAAAAACCCGAAGAAAAATGCAAAGCCTTTATCTCAGGAATCAACAGTCTCTACGAGTCCATTGAAGGCAAGGAAGAAAAATCAGACCAAAACCAAACCATCGTCGAAGGACGACTCATCAACACAGTCAAGAGGATGAGAGATCATACCAAAATCAAAATTTTGATGCAAGGCATGCTACCAAAATTCCGAGCTGAACTCTATTTTAGAATGTCCGAAGACCCTGAAGATTTTGACCAGCTATGTAAACAACTAATCATATCCGAAGGCATCCTATATAGCAAGGAGACTGCAGAAGACAAAGAAATAAATGCGGTAATCGCCGGGATAACGCATCACGAGAAACAACAAGACAACGAACTTGCACAACAATAGACAGAAATTGAATTCTTAAAACAAAAAATTCGGGAACTGGAAAACACTAATAAGAATCGTGAATTGTCACAGGATACCGATATAACCATAGCAGCAGCAGATCGATACGAACCAAGATCTCCACGATCAAGTGATCGATACTCCAGATCCCAGAATTCGCGAGTTCGATTCAACGAGAGACCGAATAGCAGAGGTCCAAGTAGTGACCGAAACTTCAATCGTAGTAGAGAGAACAGCCCATACCACAACACCTATTCTTCACCACGAAGAGAAGTTACCTCTCCGGGGTATAGGCAACCCAATTACCCTTCCTATCAACAAACGCAGAGACCCCCGTACAGCAACGGGCAGATACATTACAATCAACCAAACTTTCAACCACACAACAATCAACAAGTGTATCATCAAAACTTGGGTTATCCTCAACAATACCCACAGCAACGACAAAACCAACCAAACACCCCCGCCACCTTTGGGAATAAGATTATTATCTGTTACAAGTGCAATAAAAGAGGACACATTGCACGAGAATGTTGGACAGATATGGCACGTATCAACAATTCGAACCGCCGTCTAATGCAATAAACACGATATCCTTACCAAATAATTCCCCAACAGATAATGTAGACCTAGCGATACCTAAACTAATACGTATACCCGTTAGAATTTTTGGAAAAGAAATTAACGCTTTAGTAGATACAGGAGCCGCAGCCAGTTTAATTTCAGACACCATATTTTTTAACCTAAAGAAGAAGGAAGGACTTAAAGAAATTAAAAACACCTCCTCGCCAATATTCAGAACGGTTTCAGGAAAAATACTAAAATCAATGGGAAAATTTGAATTTTCAATTGTCATTAACGACAATCACGTTACTAATCATCATCTCTTTATCATGGAAAACTTAAGTGAAACCTGTATCCTGGGTTTAGACTTCTTATCAAGCAACAATGTAAAAGTTAATACTAGAAACAGACAGATAAATTACGACCATTTCGGGGTAGAACACAACTTTGGAACAAATATACACCCAATATATAGCTTAACGTTTGGCAAAGTAGGCATTTACATTCCACTCCTCCCCAACCAATCACCAGAAAAAGCCGATAACAATGAGGATTATCGCAGCTTAGAATCTTTTTCCCAATCAGACAAAAATATGAAATCCAAACGAATTAAACAAAGCCGCAAAGGGGAAACAACCAACATCTCTGAAGAGATACGCATTAAAATAGAAATTTTATTGAAAAAATACGAAGCTCTATTTGCAGAAAAAGAGTCAGATTTGGGTCAAGCAACCGATGTAAAACATTTCATTAACATCATTACCATATAAGGCCCCAATTACTCAACGACTGCACAGAACTCCAGAAGCATTAAAACTTATTGTAAAGACAAAAATCGAAGTAATGTTGAGTAACAAAATTATTAGAGAAAGTCACAGCCCATTTGCAGCAGCCATTGTAATGGTACCCAAAAAAGATGGAGAAATGCGTATGTGTATTGATTATAGGGCACTAAACAAAATAACCGTAAAAGACAAATATCCATTACCAAGAATTGATGACACCATTGAAGCATTGAGTGGATCGGTTTACTTCTCAAAATTGGACTTACTGAGCGGCTACTGGGAGATCGAGATAGAGGAAAGCGGCAAACACAAAACCGCTTTCATCTGTGAACTTGGACAATACGAATTTAATAGAATGCCATTTGGATTAACAAATGCGCCAAGCACTTTTCAACATGCGATGTATAACATCTTGAAATCAGTATTATTTAGGTTCGCATTGGTTTATCTGGATGACATCATAGTGTTCAGTAATAATATTACTGAACATGTAACACATCTAGAAACGGTGTTTAAGCTCCTTAAAGACGCAGGACTAAAATTAAAACGGAACAAATGCGAAATTTTCAAGGAAGAATTAGATTATTTAGGATACATTGTTTCGAAAAAAGGAATAACACCGACTACGAAAAAATTAGAAGCAATCATCGAATACTCCGCTCCCAAAAACGTGAAGGAATTAAGCTCATTTTTAGGTCTGGCTAGCTATTATAGAAAATTCATCCTGGCTTTTGCTGATAAAGCCCACCCACTGACAGCGCTAACGAGAAAATCAGCCGAGTGGAAATGGGGAGAGGAGCAAAAGGACGCTTTTGACTGCATCAAGAACTGTCTCATAACTAGACCTATCCTTGGGTATCCAGATTTCACGCGCGAATTTATCATCTACACAGATGCTTCAGGATATGGAATAGGAGCAGTCTTGGCTCAGATGCAGACTCTACCTTAATCAGCGGATTCAGCGGAGTCCGACGTACAGGAACCCCGTGAATCAGACGGCGCGGAAGTCGTCATCGCGTATAGCTGTAAACATGTGAACGATCGCGAGGCCAAGTGGTCAACCACAGAGAAAGAGGCTTACGCAATCATCCACGCAATTGACGTATTTAGGACATATCTATACGGACGTAGATTTACCGTATTTACCGACCATTGACCTTTAGAATGGTTAATGAGCAAGACAGAACCCGCAAGAAGATTAGCTAGATGGGCACTCAAACTACAAGAATTCGACATCGTCATTGAATACCGGCCTGGGAAATCGCACCAAAATGCTGACACCCTAAGCCGTATTCCTATAGTGACACTAGCAAGAGTAGAAACAAGGGCAAGGGAAAAAGAAATTGTCATAAAAGAGCATGAAAGAGATCGAAAAGAAATTGAAAGATTGAAAATCAAACTACAAATGGAAAGTTTAAGGAAACTGGAGAGAGAAAGCGAAAGTAGTCAGACCGAAAGCGAAAGTTTCGAAAGGGAAAATCATAAAACAGAAAACAAAGGTTTTGAAAGAGAAATTGAGAGTGACAGTAAAAGTCTTGGCGAGAAGACAAATGGCTAGAAGGGCAGTAAGCAGTTCAATATTGCCAAGAACTAATGATAAAGATACAAGAAGATCAGAAAAGTAATAGATCTAGAAGCAACTTTATAATCAACGAGAAAGGTTTATTAACAGATAGGCAAGGAAAGTTAGTAGTCCCAAGGGAGTCAGTCGGAAGGATCTTACGAGCAAATCATGACCACATGTTAGCAGGACATTTAGGAATAGAAAAAACAATAGCCAGACTGCGAGAGCAATACTTCTTCCCACACATGCGACAAAACGTAACAGAATACATCAAAAATTGCCTTAAATGCGCAAAACGCAAGGCTGCGGGAGGAAGTAAAGCACCGTTGCAACCTATGCTCCCAGCCGAAAGGGTATGGGAAAGGCTTGCGATGGATATTGTGGGTCCCGTTCAAGAAAGCGCAAAGGGACATAAGTATATTTTAGTCCTATCAGATTACGCCAGTCGTTTCGTTTTTACAGTACCAATCAGAGATCAGACTGCCCAAACAATTGCTAACATCTTGGTTAATGATATTTACACAAGATATGGATCCCCCGAAGTCGTACTAACAGATCAAGGGACTAACTTCCTGTCGAGCTTAATCCAAGATATTTGCAAATTATTCAAAATCAAACAAATCAGAACAACAGCGTACCACCCCCAAACAGACGGATTAGTAGAACGATTTAACAGAACCCTATGTGACATGCTAGCTTGTTACGTAACGGACGAACCAGAAAATTGGGACAAATATCTACCATTTGTCACCTTTGCCTACAACACAGCGAAGCAATCAACACTGCAGCAAACCCATTCTTTCTATTCTTCGGGAGACAACCGGTGCTCCCAAACGACATCAAAATAGATAGACGGTACGAAACATACGAAGACACCAGTGTAATGTACTCACATCAATGGAAGAAGGCTCAGCAACTAGCGAAGGAACACCTATTTCGGGCACAGACAAAACAAAAAAGATATTACGACAGAGGAACAAAAGCAATCAAATACAACATCGGTGACTTTGTGCTACTGAAAGTCCCATCAACTGCCGGATAATTTATCAACAGGTAGAATGGGCCATTCAAAATAATCAGAAATTTCTCAGATCTCACTTACGAAATTGAGAACGCAGACAATGCAAGACTAAAATCGATAGTACACGTCAACCGCCTAAAACTTTAGGTCCCCGGAAACCAAGGATCAGAAGGAATATATTGTGCACCACACCAATCGAGGAATGAAACAGTAAGACGAGGACCAGGAAGGCCAAGAAAAAACTTCAGTAACAACGTAAGAAGGCCTGTCCCTAGAGTGCGTATACGTCAAAAAGCAGAGACGGAGAATTGTGTTATCATCGCACGAAATATCCCCGGTTCCATACCAGATAATCCTGCACGCACTAGAATGACAAATCCACGATACAACTTACGGCAACGCCACGAAGTATCAAGGTTCTAAACATCCAAATTTTCTTTTCGCAGATGGAACTGATACTATTACTCATCCCATTATCATCCCATTTATTCAACCGTATGCGACTGCAATATCGTAAAGACCAGAGGAATTTTAGATATAGAGGCACCATATTACTGCAACAACAAAGAATCAGATACAGCTCACTTACCCAGAATACCCACGTTGTACACTTTAAAAACAACACAGAAACCAGCAGCTTCTTGGAAAGGCTGGACCTGGAAGCAATGGATAAAAACAAAGAAAATAACTGGATCATTTTGGATCGGATCTTTCGACACAATATATTCACAAGACACTAAACTAATTACCCCACTGGAATGCTGGAAAATGGTGAACGACAAGAAGTGTGGCGATAACAACATGCAGACCGGACCAGCAGGACTGAGTTTCACAGCCACTCCGACAGGTGAAGGGCAATGGTATGCCATAAAACACTACCATACCCTCAACTGTGTAGCAGAACGAATCACGCTATGACAAGAAAAACCAGACGATCCAATTGAAATCCCATTAGGACCTTTGAACACAACAGAACAAGAAGGACACTTCATCCAGAATCAGAATACAATTGTGTGGGGAAATAGAACAACAAACAATTCGTACACACAAACACTGCTTAAAGGAGATGGATACTTAGAACTTCCAAGAATGCCAGAACACGAAAACACCAGCCGTCTTTACGACACCAATCGACAGGTCGAGATTTCATTCCTCAACAAACCAGATCGAGACATCACACCACAAGGCTACAAAGTTGTGGGTATACCGCTCACAATCTAATCTTTCCAACCGAAACTACGAGAAAACTGTACGAGATGCTTAAAACAACTATAAATACATGCCTGCATAATACTCACCTAGATACACCAGTGTGCAAGGATTATAGACAACTTCCACAATCAAAGCGGAAACGTTCGATTCAACAAGAAGTTACGTTCTTGTTGAACACACCTCTCGAAGATTTAGATATCGGTAAACGTCTATACAGCATCTCGTACGCCTGGGGACCAATAAAAATGAGACGTCAACAACCAATCAAAAAAGACGAAAAAGGACAGTACATAATTTATAACGCCACAATACATATAATCTAGAACCCGGAGAGAGCAACCCGATGAAAGCTCACTTTCGTTTTAAAAACGATGACCCACTTCCATTGGGGTCAGAATTTGAATACATCGTTGACCAAACAATACGAATGCAAAACAGCGATATTTGCATAACCGAAGGAGAAACAAATCGACTGGTTGCAGCCACTTGTTCTGAATATTCTACACGGTGGATATTAGACCAGCAAAATTACCGATTAATCGCACAGGAATCACATCTTTGCATAACGCTTGGATCATCCCAAAACATCATTCTAACAGAATGTAGGGATGATGAAAATGGTGCAACACAACAATGGATTTTTGAAACTGTGAATACTAATCCTGAAATCCAAGAAAACTTCCCGGATACAACGTTAGCGGAAATGCAGGAGATACAACAAGAACAGCGAAGAGCAATCACAACAACGATTAATTCGCCAATATTCGGAGGAATTTTAAAAACTAATCACGGCAGCGGAAATATAATCTGGGACATGATTGCCTGGGGATTGTTGAAAAATGGGAAAGCACCGAGTGAAAAGTGTTTGACTCATCACGGAATAAACAAACAGATGACACTAGAAAAATGCGACGCGGATTGGACCAAATGTCAAGAAGAACTAAGAACACTGGTAACCAGTAATGACCCATTGGTGCGATCAGAAACTACAGTTGCTAACTGCAGCAGAACAACAGAACGAGGACAAGCTTTCGAATATACCTCTGATTTCACCATCAGACCGTTCAACACGAACAACTGTGTAAAAGCCAAGACAACAATGCTCGTCCTCCAGGAATGCGCCAACACAAGCTCAGTCTGGGGCACATATGAACACACAGGACAACTCATGGCAACAGATAGAACTGGATTATACTCACCTTCATCAGATAAGAAATGTCTAACACAAAGAGTAGGACGTGTGAGCCTGGGACATTGTCACAGCTCCAGTAAAAAACAACACCTTAGCTTCGCAGAGAATATCGCAACCCACATCAAATAAGGACACTTTCAGCGGCAGCCATTATAGCGCTACATACTCAACAGCCATTGGACGGGAAAGCACTCCCATCTATACCGCCACTAATGCAAAGGGAGATCAACAACCAATCAGAAAAGAACAAAACTTTAGCCACTCCCCCTGTCACGCTCACAACAGAAAAATGCACAACAACGACAAGCGCTACAACAACTACGAAGCCCACAATAAAAACCACATTGGCAAAAACGGCAAAAACAACCGCCTTACACGTAGCAGCCGGATTCAACAGAATCGACATGATCGAAATTTTACTGTTACACGGAGCAAGCCCAAGGATAAAAGACTCCCATGGACACACGGCTGAATCACATACATGCAGTGATAGAGCTCGAGCAATATTCCAAAAATGGGATCAAAAACGTAACAGTTATTCCCAGACAAAGACTGGAAAGAAAGGACAAATACAATATCGCTGCGAGAAAAGCGAAAAAACCATCAACAAAGTTAAAATACCGGGCCTAAGAAAAAGCAAGAATAAAAAAAGAAAAGAAAGAAGACAATACACTCGCAACTTGATTCAAATCACCTGCAATTCTTTTTCTTAAAATTTTTAGGTGGAGGAACCAGATTAGTCAACCATAGCCATCATTTATATTCATAGCAGCAACTGTAGCCGGTGACGGAAAAAGAAAAAGGAAAACAAATTCTTCTAAAATTTTTGGCTGAAGTAACAAGTTTTTCATCAAGAAATGTAGCCAGTTAAGGGAAACGCAAATTGGAGGACCAATTCTTCTTATCGAAGAGGGGGAGGAATGTAACGAGCCCAAAGGCTATCCAAAGACAGCCACACCTCTTACATTCCTCAAGCGTTTCACAAGTGAAAGTGAACGTCTCCCCCCATTTTACCTTCAACATGTGTGTTCTTTAGTAGTATAAATACCGCATGTTTGTACCTTGTAATTGGGAATTGTTTCGGCAAATCCACTGTAATACACGAGGTATAAGGAACTTTACAATAGTGTTATAGAATCAGTTTCATGATGTACATTCAAACAGTATCAAATAAACATGTATTCAATGTGAATATAGTGTGATACAGTGAGTTTGAATATCTACATTCAAACAGTTTGAATTATACGTATATTCAATGTGAATGTAGTGTGATAGGTAGCCGGTGAAATAGGACTGAAACGAAATAGGACTGGAGAAATAGGACTGGAAATTCTCAGTCCTATTTCTACCGGAGAAATAGGACTGGGAGAAATAGGACTGACTTTTTAAAGCCGATGGTGTTAACTCATAACTTAAATGGTTCACCAAACATTTACCTTTTATCCTATTTTAATTTAAATTGCAGGGGACCATTAAATATGTTATATCTAATATAGTTCATTTAATAAAATACTACAACGGCCACACCAGAAATATTTATTAAATTATTCTTACTTTTTAGTGCATAAATTATTTTTCCAGTTGCACTCATGTTGTACTTGCTCATACAACTATCAGCAACGATTAACAAGCAAATCTTACCATATCGGTAGCGCTCTAACCTGTGATACATGTAGGCTTGTGTTCGATTCTCCGTGGTTACATTTCTTCTGAGGTTTTAAATAATTATTCTATGAAAGAATTTTTGGGAAGGAAACAATTACTGGTGTTTAGGGTAATACTACTGAAATGGCAAATATTCAATGTGAATATATAGTTCTGACTTCCCAATTTTCACATGTGGTTTCAGTATTTCAGCCAGTCAGTATTTAGATCTTCATGGTGTAGGTTGTCGAAGGTGCTTCGAATGTGCCGTGAATGTGCTGTGAATGTGCTAATCATCTGTTGTTCGTGTCCAGCGGCCTGCCCAGTTCCTGCCCAGCTGCGGATTGTTTCTAAGGAGTCGCAAACCGTAAGTACATTTTCTATTTCACTAGTGCTGGGCCGTACCCGGACACATTGTATCAGGCTCGGAACGGATAGGCAACAGTTCGAGTGCTGGCATTGTTAATTTAAGTGTAAGGGCATTCAGACTTGTCACCTCAATGGGCACCGCTATCAAAACTCACCACCAGGTGACGTTTGGTAAAACATGACTAACCTTGGTTCTTCGAACATTCGATATTTGGCTATGCTTACTAACTTGAAATGTGCATCCTGTTTTTGACGAATTTTATTAATTTTTACGATTTCAATGCGAAAATCACTGTGCCTAATGAAATCATTAGAATTTTACAAACAAAGTTCACTACAATTACAAGTACATTTGATTTAAATAGTTAAGGATATTGGACTGGTAACCATCGCGTTTGGCGAAAAACCGCTGTCAAAACTCACCATCAGGTTGCGTTTGTTAAAAGATGACTAACCTTGGTTCTTTGAATATTCGATATTTGGCTATGCTTACTAACTTGGAATGTGCATCCTTTTTTTGACGAATTTTATTAATTTTTGCGATTTCAATGCGAAAATCACTGTGCTTAATGAAATCATTAGAATTTTACAAACAAAGTTCACTACAATTACAAGTACATTTGATTTAAATAGTTAAGGATATTGGACTGGTAACCATCGCGTTTGGCGAAAATCCTCTATCAAAACTCACCAACAGGTGACGTTTGGTAAAAGATGACTAACGTTGGTTCTTCGAACATTCGATAGTTGGCTATGCTTACTACCTTAGAATATGCAACCTGTTTTTGACAAATTTTATTAATGTTTACGATTTCAATGCGAAAATCACTGTGCTTAATGAAATCATTAGAATTTTACAAACAAAGTTCACTACAATTACAAGTACATTTGATTTAAATAGTTAAGGATATTGTACTGGTAACCATCGCGTTTGGCAAGGAACCGCTATCAAAACTCACCACGAGGTGGCGTTTGGTAAAACATGACTAACCTTGGTTCTTCGAACATTCGATATTTGGCTATGCTTACTAACTTGGAATGTGCAACCTGTTTTTGACCAATTTTATTAATTTTTACGATTTCAATGCGAAAATCACAGTGCTTAATGAAATTATTAGAATTTTACAAACAAAGTTCACTACAATTACAAGTACATTTGATTTAAATAGTTAAGGATATTGTACTGGTAACCATCGCATTTGGCGAGGAACCGCTATCAAAACTCACCACCAGGTGGCGTTTGGTAAAACATGACTAACCTTGGTTCTTCGAACATCTGATATTTGGCTATGCTTACTAACTTGGAACGTGCAACCTGTTTTTGACGAATTTTTTAAATTTTTACGATTTCAATGCGAAAATCACTGTGCTTAATGAAATCATTAGAATTTTACAAACAAAGTTCACTACAATTACAAGTACATTTGATTTAAATAGTTAAGGATATTGGACTGGTAACCATCGCGTTTGGCGAAAATCCTCTATCAAAACTCACCAACAGGTTGCGCTTGGTAAAAGATGACTAACGTTCGTTCTTGGAACATTCTATAGTTGGCTATGCTTACTAACTTGGAATGTGCAACCTGTTTTTGACAAATTTTATTAATTTTTACGATTTCAATGCGAAAATCACTGTGCTTAATGAAATTATTAGAATTTTACAAACAAAGTTCACTACAATTACAAGTACATTTGATTTAAATAGTTAAGGATATTGGACTGGTAACCATCGCGTTTGGCGAAAAACCTCTATCAAAACTCACCACCAGGTTGCGCTTGGTAAAAGATGACTAACGTTCGTTCTTTGAACATTCTATAGTTGGCTATGCTTACTAACTTGGAACGTGCATCCTGTTTTTGACGAATTTTATTAATTTTTACGATTTCAATGCGAAAATCACTGTGCTTAATGAAATCATTAGAATTTTACAAACAAAGTTCACTACAATTACAAGTACATTTGATTTAAATAGTTAAGGATATTGGACTGGTAACCATCGCGTTTGGCGAAAATCCTCTATCAAAACTCACCACCAGGTTGCTCTTGGTAAAAGATGACTAACGTTCGTTCTTTGAACATTCTATAGTTGGCTATGCTTACTAACTTGGAACGTGCAACCTGTTTTTGACGAATTTTATTAATTTTTACGATTTCAATGCGAAAATCACTGTGCTTAATGAAATCATTAGAATTTTACAAACAAAGTTCACTACAATTACAAGTACATTTGATTTAAATAGTTAAGGATATTGGACTGGTAACCATCGCGTTTGGCGAAAAACCTCTATCAAAACTCACCATCAGCTTGCGTTTGTTAAAAGATGACTAACCTTGGTTCTTTGAATATTCGATATTTGGCTATGCTTACTAACTTGGAATGTGCATCCTTTTTTTGATTAATTTTATTAATTTTTACGATTTCAATGCGAAAATCACTGTGCTTAATGAAATCATTAGAATTTTACAAACAAAGTTCACTACAATTACAAGTACATTTGATTTAAATAGTTAAGGATATTGGACTGGTAACCATCGCGTTTGGCGAAAACCTCTATCAAAACTCACCACCAGGTGGCGCTTGGTAAAAGATGACTAACGTTCGTTCTTTGAACATTCTATAGTTGGCTATGCTTACTAACTGGGAATGTGCAACCTGTTTTTGACGAATTTTATAAATTTTTACGATTTCAATGCGAAAATCACTGTGCTTAATGAAATCATTAGAATTTTACAAACAAAGTTCACTACAATTACAAGTACATTTGATTTAAATAGTTAAGGATATTGGACTGGTAACCATCGCGTTTGGCGAAAAACCTCTATCAAAACTCACCACCAGGTTGCGCTTGGTAAAAGATGACTAACGTTCGTTCTTTGAACATTCTATAGTTGGCTATGCTTACTAACTTGGAATGTGCAACCTGTTTTTGACGAATTTTATTAATTTTTACGATTTCAATGCGAAAATCACTGTGCTTAATGAAATCATTAGAATTTTACAAACAAAGTTCACTACAATTACAAGTACATTTGATTTAAATAGTTAAGGATATTGGACTGGTAACCATCGCGTTTGGCGAAAACCTCTATCAAAACTCACCACCAGGTTGCGCTTGGTAAAAGATGACTAACGTTCGTTCTTTGAACATTCTATAGTTGGCTATGCTTACTAACTTGGAATGTGCAACCTGTTTTTGACGAATTTTATTAATTTTTACGATTTCAATGCGAAAATCACTGTGCTTAATGAAATCATTAGAATTTTACAAACAAAGTTCACTACAATTACAAGTACATTTGATTTAAATAGTTAAGGATATTGGACTGGTAACCATCGCGTTTGGCGAAAAACCTCTATCAAAACTCACCACCAGGTTGCGCTTGGTAAAAGATGACTAACGTTCGTTCTTTGAACATTCTATAGTTGGCTATGCTTACTAACTTGGAATGTGCAACCTGTTTTTGACGAATTTTATTAATTTTTACGATTTCAATGCGAAAATCACTGTGCTTAATGAAATCATTAGAATTTTACAAACAAAGTTCACTACAATTACAAGTACATTTGATTTAAATAGTTAAGGATATTGGACTGGTAACCATCGCGTTTGGCGAAAAACCTCTATCAAAACTCACCACCAGGTTGCGCTTGGTAAAAGATGACTAACGTTCGTTCTTTGAACATTCTATAGTTGGCTATGCTTACTAACTTGGAATGTGCAACCTGTTTTTGACGAATTTTATTAATTTTTACGATTTCAATGCGAAAATCACTGTGCTTAATGAAATCATTAGAATTTTACAAACAAAGTTCACTACAATTACAAGTACATTTGATTTAAATAGTTAAGGATATTGGACTGGTAACCATCGCGTTTGGCGAAAAACCTCTATCAAAACTCACCACCAGGTTGCGCTTGGTAAAAGATGACTAACGTTCGTTCTTTGAACATTCTATAGTTGGCTATGCTTACTAACTTGGAATGTGCAACCTGTTTTTGACGAATTTTATAAATTTTTACGATTTCAATGCGAAAATCACTGTGCTTAATGAAATCATTAGAATTTTACAAACAAAGTTCACTACAATTACAAGTACATTTGATTTAAATAGTTAAGGATATTGGACTGGTAACCATCGCGTTTGGCGAAAAACCTCTATCAAAACTCACCACCAGGTTGCGTTTGGTAAAAGATGACTAACGTTCGTTCTTTGAACATTCTATAGTTGGCTATGCTTACTAACTTGGAATGTGCAACCTGTTTTTGACGAATTTTATTAATTTTTACGATTTCAATGCGAAAATCACTGTGCTTAATGAAATCATTAGAATTTTACAAACAAAGTTCACTACAATTACAAGTACATTTGATTTAAATAGTTAAGGATATTGGACTGGTAACCATCGCGTTTGGCGAAAAACCTCTATCAAAACTCACCACCAGGTTGCGCTTGGTAAAAGATGACTAACGTTCGTTCTTTGAACATTCTATAGTTGGCTATGCTTACTAACTTGGAATGTGCAACCTGTTTTTGACGAATTTTATTATTTTTTACGATTTCAATGCGAAAATCACTGTGCTTAATGAAATCATTAGAATTTTACAAACAAAGTTCACTACAATTACAAGTACATTTGATTTAAATAGTTAAGGATATTGGACTGGTAACCATCGCGTTTGGCGAAAAACCTCTATCAAAACTCACCACCAGGTTGCGCTTGGTAAAAGATGACTAACGTTCGTTCTTTGAACATTCTATATTTGGCTATGCTTACTAACTTGGAATGTGCAACCTGTTTTTGACGAATTTTATTAATTTTTACGATTTCAATGCGAAAATCACTGTGCTTAATGAAATCATTAGAATTTTACAAACAAAGTTCACTACAATTACAAGTACATTTGATTTAAATAGTTAAGGATATTGGACTGGTAACCATCGCGTTTGGCGAAAATCCTCTATCAAAACTCACCACCAGTTGGCGTTTGGTAAAAGATGACTAACGTTGGTTCTTTGAATATTCTATAGTTGGCTATGCTTACTAACTTGGAATGTGCAACCTGTTTTTGACAAATTTTATTAATTTTTGCGATTTCAATGCGAAAATCACTGTGCTTAATGAAATCATTAGAATTTTACAAACAAAGTTCACTACAATTACAAGTACATTTGATTTAAATAGTTAAGGATATTGGACTGGTAACCATCGCGTTTGGCGAAAAACCTCTATCAAAACTCATCACCAGGTGGCGTTTGGTAAAACATGACTAACCTTGGTTCTTCGAACATTCGATATTTGGCTATGCTTACTAACTTGGAATGTGCAACCTGTTTTTGACCAATTTTATTAATTTTTACGATTTCAATGCGAAAATCACAGTGCTTAATGAAATCATTAGAATTTTACAAACAAAGTTCACTACAATTACAAGTACATTTGATTTAAATAGTTAAGGATATTGGACTGGTAACCATCGCGTTTGGCGAAAAACCTCTATCAAAACTCACCACCAGGTGGCGTTTGGTAAAAGATGACTAACCTTGGTTCTTTGAATATTCGATATTTGGCTATGCTTACTAACTTGGAATGTGCAACCTGTTTTTGACGAATTTTATAAATTTTTACGATTTCAATGCGAAAATCACTGTGCTTAATGAAATCATTAGAATTTTACAAACAAAGTTCACTACAATTACAAGTACATTTGATTTAAATAGTTAAGGATATTGGACTGGTAACCATCGCGTTTGGCGAAAAACCGCTGTCAAAACTCACCATCAGCTTGCGTTTGTTAAAAGATGACTAACCTTGGTTCTTTGAATATTCGATATTTGGCTATGCCTACCAACTTGGAATGTGCATCCTTTTTTTGACCAATTTTATTAATTTTTACGATTTCAATGCGAAAATCACAGTGCTTAATGAAATTATTAGAATTTTACAAACAAAGTTCACTACTATTACATGTACATTTGATTTAAGTAGTTAAGGATACTGTACTGGTAACCATGAAATCATTAGAATTTTACAAACAAAGTTCACTACAATTACAAGTACATTTGATTTAAATAGTTAAGGATATTGGACTGGTAACCATCGCGTTTGGCGAAAAACCGCTGTCAAAACTCACCATCAGGTTGTGTTTGTTAAAAGATGACTAACCTTGGTTCTTTGAATATTCGATATTTGGCTATGCTTACTAACTTGGAATGTGCATCCTGTTTTTGACGAATTTTATTAATTTTTACGATTTCAATGCGAAAATCACTGTGCTTAATGAAATCATTAGAATTTTACAAACAAAGTTCACTACAATTACAAGTACATTTGATTTAAATAGTTAAGGATATTGTACTGGTAACCGTCGCGTTTGGCGAGAAACCGCTATCAAAACTCACCACCAGGTGGCGTTTGGTAAAACATGACTAACCTTGGTTCTTCGAACATTCGATATTTGGCTATGCTTACTAACTTGGAATGTTCTCACGCTGATTTCTGAGAAAGGTTTCTTTGCAATCCTTGTATTGCTGTGATTCTTTGTGTGTCTATCGGGCAGAACACACACGCGTAATAGGCACTACAAGTTTAGTTAAGTTACTACGTCAACTCAAAATTAGGTTAAACAGTTACCTAATTGCGATGCGCGTGGTGTGGCCCTCTTTCTTAGTAATCGATATAGGTGACATATATTTATGAACAAAATACGGTCGCCAGACCATCCTCCCCCGTCCATCTTCTGTCTACTTAGGAAGATGGGACTCTTCGGCCTCTAGAAGGCAAATTTTCTATGGCGCGCACGTACGTCCCCTCCTTCGTGGAGACCTTGACGACGCGAACTAGACCGTCGTCTCCGGGAAATGTTTCTTCGACTCGTCCAATATTCCATTTTCCACGGGGAAGGTTTGGTTCCACTAGAAGAACGACGTCCCCCTTCTGGAAATTCCTCATTTTTGTTCTCCACTTCTTTCGTGCGATCAGGGAAGGAAGGTAGGATTTTCGCCACAGATCCCAGAAGAGATTCACTAACTTTAGCACGTAATGGAAATTCTCCCGCGGTAGCGCATCTGCGAACTCGCCGGCCGGTGAGTAGATGACAGGTGATCGGTTCATTAGATCGTTTGGAGTCAACGGCCTAACATCCACTGGATCCGAACTCACGTACGTGAGCGGGCGACTATTTAGCAAGCCAGCTACCTCAAACAGGACAGTGCGGAGTACACTATCCGTTGGATGGCGAAATTGCGACTTCTCAATCTCCAGAGCTCGGTAGAGGGCCTTCTTTGCTGACTTCACGAGACTTTCATGGGCGCCTCCGAAGTGAGGAGCTCTCGGTGGCTGGAAACTCCAATGTATTCGCCGATTCTTGATGAAATCACTCAGCTCCCCCGGTTGTTGAATATTGGTAAGAAGCTCCCTTAATTCCCTTTCCGCCCCAACAAAATTGGTGCCATTGTCCGAATGCATAGATTTTGGCTGGTTGTAAATTCCGATGAACCTCCGTAGAACCAACAAGAATTGATCAGATGTCAGGTCGTCTGCTAAGTCGAGGAACACGGCTCTTGTAGTGAGGCACGTGAATAGCGCTCCATATCTCTTCAGGGTGCGATTTCTGTAATTACTCGTCTCCATCGGTCCGAAGTAATCAACAGCGGTATGCGTGAAAGGAGGGGCGAACATATCGAGCCTCTCCACCGGTAGCTCCGCCATCTGCTGAATTCCGGGTTTGACTCTCTCTTTCAGACACTCCAGACATTTCCTTTTCACTCGTTTCACGGCTTCCCGACCATCGACTATCCAAAAATGCTGTCTAATGTGGGCAAGTACGAAGTCCACGCCGAGGTGATGTAAGTTGCGATGGAAGGCCTCGATTATTCGTTCCGTTAGGGGGTGTTGTGACGGCAGTATGATTGGATGACGGTTGTCATAGGGTAATGCTGCCTTTCCAACGCGACCACCTAAACGAATAAGACCATCTGGGCTCATGAAAGGCGAAAGCGAGAGTAATTTGGAGTCATTTTTCAACGGCTGTAGTCTCTTCAACCGCCTCAGCTCCTCCACGAATGACTCCTCTTGACAAGCTTTCAGTAATTGCATATACCTCTCCTCCAGTTGAATAAGCGCTGGAATTTCACTGATATCAATCTTCACTGACTCCCAAGCATTTTCGGTGTTGATAGCGATGTGACACCGACTCTCGCGGGTGGATCGACCTTCCTCCGTCACCTTCATCCAAGGTAGATCCTGTGGCCAACAATCTTCGGTTTGGTACAGGAAGTCAGGACCCTTGACCCACGAATTTGGAATTTGATGGTCCGATTCGAGCGAGGACCGAGTGGCCACATCGCTACAGTTCAATTTTCCGGGTACGTATCTCCACTCCTCCGGCCTAGTCAAGGTTTGAATCTCACCGATCCGATGATCCACAAAAGGTTTGTAGTACGCCGCGTTTGACCGGATCCAATTCCGCACACATGAAGAATCCGTCCAGAATTTACGGCTCCTTATGGGTTCTCGAAGAGACTTGGAGACGAAATCAGCCAGCCGGGCTCCCAATAAAGCTGCCTGCAACTCCAATTTTGGAATAGAGATAGTTTTTTTAGGAGCTAGCTTTGTCTTTGCCATGATTAAGTTCAAGTTGGCTCCATCCGCATACTGGTTCCGGATATAGACCGCTGCCGCGAACGCCTCCTGGGATGCATCCGCAAAGGTGTGCAGCTCTGATCGACATATTTTTTCTCGATCCGGAAATAAACAGCGCGGGACCTCTAACTTATTCAATACTGCCAATGAAGTGATCCATCTCCTCCACCAATCCTTATCCTCAGGATCAACTTCGTCGCACCAATCCAGACCGCGCGTTCCAAGCTCCCGCAGACGAATTTTTGCCTTAATTATTGTCGGTGCGGCTAGTCCTAGTGGATCGTACAGTCCGGCCACCTTCCTCGCCAATCCAGCTCGGGTAAACTCCACCTCACTTAACTCCGATAGGACGAAGGTCAGGACGTCTCGATAAGGCCTCCAACATGCGCCTAGAATCTTTGTGGAGTCGTCCGGAACTGATAGTGGATGGTCATCTTCTTTTTCCGACGGATCCACACCCATCGCCATTAGAAAGTCAGGAGAATTTGAAAGCCATGTCTTAAAATGGAAGTCTCCCGCCGCCAGAATTTCTCTTACGCCAGTGGCCCGCTCAACTGCTAAATCCACATTCTTGGCTGAATCCAAGTAATCGTCCATGTACAGATTGTTGTGAACCGCGTCTGCCGCTTCTCCCCCGACACCGGAATCTGCGGCCGCCCTTCGTATCGTGTTGATTGCAATAAATGGAGAGCATCTGTCACCGAACGCCAGCCGATCCATTTAAAGAGTCTTGATTTCGGACGATCCATCCTCTCGCCACAGGAAACGGTGGTAACGGGCATCTTGTGGTCTCAATCGAATTCTACTAAACATCGCCTCGATGTCCGCAGTAAATGCAACTTCCGCTTCTCTAAACTTTATCAGCACAGATGGCAGCATATTCTGAAGTGTCGGTCCGGTCAGCATCGCATCATTCAAACACTTTCCTTGGAATTGGGCCGCTGAGTCGAACACTATTCTCAGCTTCCTCTCCGACGCCGACTTCTTGTAAACACCATGGTGGGCTAAGAAGTATTGCGCGGTGATCGGGTCACCTTCCTCTTCCACCTCGCTCACGTATCCCGCATCGATGTATTTCTTGATAGCCATTTGGTACGCCGCCTTGAAGTCCGGATCTCGATCAAACCGTTTAAACAAATCATGTAAGCGGTAAAGTGCCAGCCTCTTGTTATCTGGCAGTGAAGGTTCTCCTTCCTTCCATGGTATTGGCACCTCATATCCTATTTCTAGCTTCCGGGTTCCCTCCTCGACAATCTTCACCGCCCTTTCGTCTTCGGGTGGCATCACCAGCCTTGGGGTTTCAGTGCCAAAATTCTCCGTTTCACAAAATCCTCGAAGCTCCTTCTCCAATGCGGCGTTGACTCGTAACGAATAGCTGCGCACGGCTGTAACAGTGTGGCTAGTTGGTGGTCTTCTTAACTTGCTTCCGATGACTCCACGAGCGTACCATCCGAATTGTGTTTTTACTGCACTCGGTTCTCCCTCTTCTCCGACCCTAGACTCGGTCGGGACGATGAGGTGGTAATGATCAACTCCAATCAACAAGTCCACCTGCCCTCCTGCTGATTTGATCGGTAGGGATTTGAGATGTTTCCAACGGGTCTTCAGTTTGTTCCAATCGACGTACGGCATGGGATCTGTTACCGTCGGCATCGTGGAGACCTTAATGGTGGTCTCCCCTCCTGTCAATAACCTAACGGTCAGGATTACTTCTTTGGATGTGTTGTAACAGCGGCTGACTCCCCCGATTCCTTTCATCTCTAATTTCTGATCCTCTCCATCTATTCCTAAACTCCGAATGAAGTCGCTTCTTGCCAGGGATGTGTTACTTCCTTCATCGATGAACAGATTGGCCCACACATACTCTCCTCGGGAATTTTGGACTCGTACATTCATCACCCCCATCGCAACCTCTTCCTGAAGTTCGTCTTTGGAGCATCTGGCTGATGCTCCCTTAGCTGCAGCTGGTTTGTCGTCATGATGTAGGAGAGGGTGATGACGCCGGTTGCAACCGTTCCGACCGCACTCTTTCCATTGGTTGCAGAATCTCACCGAATGATTGGCGCCTAAACAGTTGAAACACAATCGGTGGGTTTGGACAAACGTGAATCTTTCTCCAACCGCCAGCTTCTGAAACGCTGGGCAGTCGGTCAATCGATGTTGTCCTTTGCACTGATAACAAAAAGGAGTTCTCTTAATAGGCGAGTCTCCACCTGGTTTACCTTCTTTCTGAATCTGAATCGACGTTTGGTGCGATCGACCCTGGGTTCTATTCTTCTTTCCGGATTCTGCGCTTGATTCGGCGACGATCTCGTAGGCGTTTGGTATGCCGCAGCTCGCTGGCATAGCCAATCAGCAAATTCTTCTAATGACCTCGTTTCGCTGGCCCCATACGGCTTCTTATCATTCCACGCAAGTCGGTCGGGCTGGGCCAACTTCCGGCAGATCTTTTCAATGATGTCTGGCTGCGCAGTCTCGCCTATCCTACTCAAGTCGAATAGATGGGCTCGCACTCGATCAGCAAATCGTTGGAATGCCGTTGCATTATTTCCTCTTTCCAGGCGCTCCAAAGCTTGTAAATGTGCCACCCTTAACACATCTCGTCTTCCAAATGATTGCTTCAATCTCTTCAGGGCCTCTTTGTAGGCCGGCTCTCCACCACCCAACGTCTTGACTGTCATTTGGCATTCTCCCGTCAGGTGTCCTTTCAGAATCGTCAATTTCTCCCCAGGGGACTTTGGGGTTTCATGGACTAATACTTTGAATAAATCAATCCAGCAGAACCAGTCAATTGGGTCCCCACCGTAGAATTCTAGATCTGCAGATTTAAACTTGGTCGACCGCTGTGTAGAGACTTCAACCCTATCTGCCAAATAATCTTCAATCCAGCCATCTGGTGCTTGGCTTTCTGTGGGTTGGCTAGGTGATAACGTTCGAAACCAATCTTCTACCTTTGTTCGCCCTCCAGCGCCATCTTCTACTGGGGAGCCTGGATGCCTCAACTTCCATTCGTCCACATCCAGGTTTTCTAGCTCCATTTCCACACGATCCAGCTCTTGTTTGGCCTGCTTGGCCCTTTCATTTGCCTGTTCAAATTCCAACTTCTTCCTCCTTTTCTCTTCATCCAACTCTTTCAATTTCTTCTCAGTTTCTGATAGTGGGCCCCTTTGGCTTGAACGAGAGCTTTTGACGCTTGCAGCCGATGATGCTGTTGATGAGGTGACGTCGTTCTGTGACACTCTGTAAGCTTTGATTGCGTCAGCAACGTCTTCTACCTTGCGTAAATACTTTAGCTGGGCTTGAAACTGTTTATCTGTGTCGTCCTCTGATGTACTATGTGCAATGAGTATTTCACTCAGTTGCTCATGTGTTGACAGCAAAGTTCTAATCTTCGTCAGCATTACCTTCAGGCTCCCAATAGAGCCGTTTGCATCTATAATGCTTTCGACTTCTCGGCAGATAGTTGTAATCCTTCTGCGAGTGACTGTCCTGTCACCCTCCAACTTAGCTAACACCTCAGGTGTCAAGGGATTAGCCACGTCGTAGGTTGGAATACTTGTTGCCATTATGCAATGTGGGTGTCGTTATCTTGAATTGATTTTCTTAAACTTCTCTCGAAGGACCAGTGTTCTCACGCTGATTTCTGAGAAAGGTTTCTTTGCAATCCTTGTATTGCTGTGATTCTTTGTGTGTCTATCGGGCAGAACACACACGCGTAATAGGCACTACAAGTTTAGTTAAGTTACTACGTCAACTCAAAATTAGGTTAAACAGTTACCTAATTGCGATGCGCGTGGTGTGGCCCTCTATCTTAGTAATCGATATAGGTGACATATATTTATGAACAAAATACGGTCGCCAGACCATGGAATGTGCAACCTGTTTTTGACCAATTTTATTAATTTTTACGATTTCAATGCGAAAATCACTGTGCTTAATGAAATCATTAGAATTTTACAAACAAAGTTCACTACAATTACAAGTACATTTGATTTAAATAGTTAAGGATATTGGACTGGTAACCATCGCGTTTGGCGAAAAACCGCTGTCAAAAATCACCATCAGGTTGCGTTTGTTAAAAGATGACTAACCTTGGTTCTTTGAATATTCGATATTTGGCTATGCTTACTAACTTGGAATGTGCATCCTTTTTTTGACGAATTTTATTAATTTTTGCGATTTCAATGCGAAAATCACTGTGCTTAATGAAATCATTAGAATTTTACAAACAAAGTTCACTACAATTACAAGTACATTTGATTTAAATAGTTAAGGATACAGGTGACGTTTGGTAAAAGATGACTAACGTTGGTTCTTCGAACATTCGATAGTTGGCTATGCTTACTACCTTAGAATATGCAACCTGTTTTTGACAAATTTTATTAATGTTTACGATTTCAATGCGAAAATCACTGTGCTTAATGAAATCATTAGAATTTTACAAACAAAGTTCACTACAATTACAAGTACATTTGATTTAAATAGTTAAGGATATTGGACTGGTAACCATCGCGTTTGGCAAGGAACCGCTATCAAAACTCACCACCAGGTGGCGTTTGGTAAAACATGACTAACCTTGGTTCTTCGAACATTCGATAGTTGGCTATGCTTACTAACTTGGAATGTGCAACCTGTTTTTGACCAATTTTATTAATTTTTACGATTTCAATGCGAAAATCACAGTGCTTAATGAAATTATTAGAATTTTACAAACAAAGTTCACTACTATTACATGTACATTTGATTTAAGTAGTTAAGGATACTGTACTGGTAACCATCGCGTTTGGCGAGGAACCGCTATCAAAACTCACCACCAGGTGGCGTTTGGTAAGACAAGACTAACCTTGGTTCTTCGAACATCTGATATTTGGCTATGCTTACTAACTTGGAACGTGCATCCTGTTTTTGACGAATTTTATTAATTTTTACGATTTCAATGCGAAAATCACTGTGCTTAATGAAATCATTAGAATTTTACAAACAAAGTTCACTACAATTACAAGTACATTTGATTTAAATAGTTAAGGATATTGGACTGGTAACCATCGCGTTTGGCGAAAATCCTCTATCAAAACTCACCAACAGGTGACGTTTGGTAAAAGATGACTAACGTTGGTTCTTCGAACATTCGATAGTTGGCTATGCTTACTACCTTAGAATATGCAACCTGTTTTTGACAAATTTTATTAATTTTTGCGATTTCAATGCGAAAATCACTGTGCTTAATGAAATCATTAGAATTTTACAAACAAAGTTCACTACAATTACAAGTACATTTGATTTAAATAGTTAAGGATATTGGACTGGTAACCATCGCGTTTGGCAAGGAACCGCTATCAAAACTCACCACCAGGTGGCGTTTGGTAAAACATGACTAACCTTGGTTCTTCGAACATTCGATATTTGGCTATGCTTACTAACTTGGAATGTGCAACCTGTTTTTGACGAATTTTATTAATTTTTACGATTTCAATGCGAAAATCACTGTGCTTAATGAAATCATTAGAATTTTACAAACAAAGTTCACTACAATTACAAGTACATTTGATTTAAATAGTTAAGGATATTGACTGGTAACCATCGCGTTTGGCGAGGAACCGCTATCAAAACTCACCACCAGGTGGCGTTTGGTAAAACATGACTAACCTTGGTTCTTCGAACATTCGATATTTGGCTATGCTTACTAACTTGGAATGTGCAACCTGTTTTTGACGAATTTTATTAATTTTTAAGATTTCAATGCGAAAATCACTGTGCTTAATGAAATCATTAGAATTTTACAAACAAAGTTCACTACAATTACAAGTACATTTGATTTAAATAGTTAAGGATATTGGACTGGTAACCATCGCGTTTGGCAAGGAACCGCTATCAAAACTCACCACCAGGTGGCGTTTGGTAAAACATGACTAACCTTGGTTCTTCGAACATTCGATATTTGGCTATGCTTACTAACTTGGAATGTGCAACCTGTTTTTGACGAATTTTATTAATTTTTACGATTTCAATGCGAAAATCACTGTGCTTAATGAAATCATTAGAATTTTACAAACAAAGTTCACTACAATTACAAGTACATTTGATTTAAATAGTTAAGGATATTGTACTGGTAACCATCGCGTTTGGCAAGGAACCGCTATCAAAACTCACCACCAGGTGGCGTTTGGTAAAACATGACTAACCTTGGTTCTTCGAACATTCGATATTTGGCTATGCTTACTAACTTGAAATGTGCAACCTGTTTTTGACGAATTTTACTAGTTTTTACGATTTCAATGCGAAAATCACTGTGCTTAATGAAATCATTAGAATTTTACAAACAAAGTTCACTACAATTACAAGTACATTTGATTTAAATAGTTAAGGATATTGGACTGGTAACCATCGCGTTTGGCGAAAAACCTCTATCAAAACTCACCACCAGGTTGCGTTTGGTAAAAGATGACTAACCTTGGTTCTTGAACATTCGATATTTGGCTATGCTTACTAACTTGGAATGTGCAACCTGTTTTTGACGAATTTTATTAATTTTTACGATTTCAATGCGAAAATCACTGTGCTTAATGAAATCATTAGAATTTTACAAACAAAGTTCACTACAATTACAAGTACATTTGATTTAAATAGTTAAGGATATTGTACTGGTAACCATCGCGTTTGGCGAGGAACCGCTATCAAAACTCACCACCAGGTGGCGTTTGGTAAAACATGACTAACCTTGGTTCTTCGAACATTCGATATTTGGCTATGCTTACTAACTTGGAACGTGCAACCTTTTTTCGACGAATTTTATTAATTTTTACGATTTCAATGCGAAAATCACTGTGCTTAATGAAATCATTAGAATTTTACAAACAAAGTTCACTACAATTACAAGTACATTTGATTTAAATAGTTAAGGATATTGGACTGGTAACCATCGCGTTTGGCAAGGAACCGCTATCAAAACTCACCACCAGGTGGCGTTTGGTAAAACATGACTAACCTTGGTTCTTCGAACATTCGATAGTTGGCTATGCTTACTAACTTGGAATGTGCAACCTGTTTTTGACGAATTTTATTAATTTTTACGATTTCAATGCGAAAATCACTGTGCTTAATGAAATCATTAGAATTTTACAAACAAAGTTCACTACAATTACAAGTACATTTGATTTAAATAGTTAAGGATATTGGACTGGTAACCATCGCGTTTGGCGAGGAACCGCTATCAAAACTCACCACCAGGTGGCGTTTGGTAAAACATGACTAACCTTGGTTCTTCGAACATTCGATATTTGGCTATGCTTACTAACTTGGAACGTGCAACCTGTTTTTGACGAATTTTATTAATTTTTACGATTTCAATGCGAAAATCACTGTGCTTAATGAAATCATTAGAATTTTACAAACAAAGTTCACTACAATTACAAGTACATTTGATTTAAATAGTTAAGGATATTGGACTGGTAACCATCGCGTTTGGCGAGGAACCGCTATCAAAACTCACCACCAGGTGGCGTTTGGTAAAACATGACTAACCTTGGTTCTTCGAACATTCGATATTTGGCTATGCTTACTAACTTGGAACGTGCAACCTGTTTTTGACGAATTTTATTAATTTTTACGATTTCAATGCGAAAATCACTGTGCTTAATGAAATCATTAGAATTTTACAAACAAAGTTCACTACAATTACAAGTACATTTGATTTAAATAGTTAAGGATATTGGACTGGTAACCATCGCGTTTGGCGAAAAACATCTATCAAAACTCACCACCAGGTGCGTTTGGTAAAAGATGACTAACCTTGGTTCTTTGAACATTCGATATTTGGCTATGCTTACTAACTTGGAATGTGCAACCTGTTTTTGACGAATTTTATTAATTTTTACGATTTCAATGCGAAAATCACTGTGCTTAATGAAATCATTAGAATTTTACAAACAAAGTTCACTACAATTACAAGTACATTTGATTTAAATAGTTAAGGATATTGTACTGGTAACCATCGCGTTTGGCGAAAACCTCTATCAAAACTCACCACCAGGTGGCGTTTGGTAAAACATGACTAACCTTGGTTCTTCGAACATTCGATATTTGGCTATGCTTACTAACTTGAAATGTGCAACCTGTTTTTGACGAATTTTACTAGTTTTTACGATTTCAATGCGAAAATCACTGTGCTTAATGAAATCATTAGAATTTTACAAACAAAGTTCACTACAATTACAAGTACATTTGATTTAAATAGTTAAGGATATTGGACTGGTAACCATCGCGTTTGGCAAGGAACCGCTATCAAAACTCACCACCAGGTGGCGTTTGGTAAAACATGACTAACCTTGGTTCTTCGAACATTCGATAGTTGGCTATGCTTACTAACTTGGAATGTGCAACCTGTTTTTGACGAATTTTATTAATTTTTACGATTTCAATGCGAAAATCACTGTGCTTAATGAAATCATTAGAATTTTACAAACAAAGTTCACTACAATTACAAGTACATTTGATTTAAATAGTTAAGGATATTGGACTGGTAACCATCGCGTTTGGCGAGGAACCGCTATCAAAACTCACCACCAGGTGGCGTTTGGTAAAACATGACTAACCTTGGTTCTTCGAACATTCGATATTTGGCTATGCTTACTAACTTGGAACGTGCAACCTTTTTTCGACGAATTTTATTAATTTTTACGATTTCAATGCGAAAATCACTGTGCTTAATGAAATCATTAGAATTTTACAAACAAAGTTCACTACAATTACAAGTACATTTGATTTAAATAGTTAAGGATATTGGACTGGTAACCATCGCGTTTGGCAAGGAACCGCTATCAAAACTCACCACCAGGTGGCGTTTGGTAAAACATGACTAACCTTGGTTCTTCGAACATTCGATAGTTGGCTATGCTTACTAACTTGGAATGTGCAACCTGTTTTTGACGAATTTTATTAATTTTTACGATTTCAATGCGAAAATCACTGTGCTTAATGAAATCATTAGAATTTTACAAACAAAGTTCACTACAATTACAAGTACATATGATTTAAATAGTTAAGGATATTGGACTGGTAACCATCGCGTTTGGCTAGGAACCGCTATCAAAACTCACCACGAGGTGGCGTTTGGTAAAACATGACTAACCTTGCTTCTTCGAACATTCGATATTTGGCTATGCCTACTAACTTGGAACGTGCAACCTGTTTTTGACGAATTTTATTAATTTTTACGATTTCAATGCGAAAATCACTGTGCTTAATGAAATCATTAGAATTTTACAAACAAAGTTCACTACAATTACAAGTACATTTGATTTAAATAGTTAAGAATATTGGACTGGTAACCATCGCGTTTGGCAAGGAACCGCTATCAAAACTCACCACCAGGTGGCGTTTGGTAAAACATGACTAACCTTGGTTCTTCGAACATTCGATATTTGGCTATGCTTACTAACTTGGAATGTGCAACCTGTTTTTGACGAATTTTATTAATTTTTACGATTTCAATGCGAAAATCACTGTGCTTAATGAAATCATTAGAATTTTACAAACAAAGTTCACTACAATTACAAGTACATTTGATTTAAATAGTTAAGGATATTGGACTGGTAACCATCGCGTTTGGCGAGGAACCGCTATCAAAACTCACCACCAGGTGGCGTTTGGTAAAACATGACTAACCTTGGTTCTTCGAACATTCGATATTTGGCTATGCTTACTAACTTGGAATGTGCAACCTGTTTTTGACGAATTTTATTAATTTTTACGATTTCAATGCGAAAATCACTGTGCTTAATGAAATCATTAGAATTTTACAAACAAAGTTCACTACAATTACAAGTACATTTGATTTAAATAGTTAAGGATATTGTACTGGTAACCATCGCGTTTGGCAAGGAACCGCTATCAAAACTCATCACCAGGTGGCGTTTGGTAAAACATGACTAACCTTGGTTCTTCGAACATTCGATATTTGGCTATGCTTACTAACTTGGAATGTGCAACCTGTTTTTGACGAATTTTATTAATTTTTACGATTTCAATGCGAAAATCACTGTGCTTAATGAAATCATTAGAATTTTACAAACAAAGTTCACTACAATTACAAGTACATTTGATTTAAATAGTTAAGGATATTGGACTGGTAACCATCGCGTTTGGCGAAAAACCTCTATCAAAACTCACCACCAGGTTGCGTTTGGTAAAAGATGACTAACGTTCGTTCTTTGAACATTCGATAGTTGGCTATGCTTACTAACTTGGAATGTGCAACCTGTTTTTGACAAATTTTATTAATTTTTGCGATTTCAATGCGAAAATCACTGTGCTTAATGAAATCATTAGAATTTTACAAACAAAGTTCACTACAATTACAAGTACATTTGATTTAAATAGTTAAGGATATTGGACTGGTAACCATCGCGTTTGGCAAGGAACCGCTATCAAAACTCACCACCAGGTGGCGTTTGGTAAAACATGACTAACCTTGGTTCTTCGAACATTCGATATTTGGCTATGCTTACTAACTTGGAATGTGCAACCTGTTTTTGACGAATTTTATTAATTTTTACGATTTCAATGCGAAAATCACTGTGCTTAATGAAATCATTAGAATTTTACAAACAAAGTTCACTACAATTACAAGTACATTTGATTTAAATAGTTAAGGATATTGGACTGGTAACCATCGCGTTTGGCGAGGAACCGCTATCAAAACTCACCACCAGGTGGCGTTTGGTAAAACATGACTAACCTTGGTTCTTCGAACATTCGATATTTGGCTATGCTTACTAACTTGGAATGTGCAACCTGTTTTTGACGAATTTTATTAATTTTTACGATTTCAATGCGAAAATCACTGTGCTTAATGAAATCATTAGAATTTTACAAACAAAGTTCACTACAATTACAAGTACATTTGATTTAAATAGTTAAGGATATTGGACTGGTAACCATCGCGTTTGGCAAGGAACCGCTATCAAAACTCACCACCAGGTGGCGTTTGGTAAAACATGACTAACCTTGGTTCTTCGAACATTCGATATTTGGCTATGCTTACTAACTTGGAATGTGCAACCTGTTTTTGACGAATTTTATTAATTTTTACGATTTCAATGCGAAAATCACTGTGCTTAATGAAATCATTAGAATTTTACAAACAAAGTTCACTACAATTACAAGTACATTTGATTTAAATAGTTAAGGATATTGGACTGGTAACCATCGCGTTTGGCGAGGAACCGCTATCAAAACTCACCACCAGGTGGCGTTTGGTAAAACATGACTAACCTTGGTTCTTCGAACATTCGATATTTGGCTATGCTTACTAACTTGGAATGTGCAACCTGTTTTTGACGAATTTTATTAATTTTTACGATTTCAATGCGAAAATCACTGTGCTTAATGAAATCATTAGAATTTTACAAACAAAGTTCACTACAATTACAAGTACATTTGATTTAAATAGTTAAGGATATTGGACTGGTAACCATCGCGTTTGGCGAAAAACCGCTATCAAAACTCACCACCAGGTGGCGTTTGGTAAAACATGACTAACCTTGGTTCTTCGAACATTCGATATTTGGCTATGCTTACTAACTTGGAATGTGCAACCTGTTTTTGACGAATTTTATTAATTTTTACGATTTCAATGCGAAAATCACTGTGCTTAATGAAATCATTAGAATTTTACAAACAAAGTTCACTACAATTACAAGTACATTTGATTTAAATAGTTAAGGATATTGGACTGGTAACCATCGCGTTTGGCGAAAAACCGCTATCAAAACTCACCACCAGGTGGCGTTTGGTAAAACATGACTAACCTTGGTTCTTCGAACATTCGATATTTGGCTATGCTTACTAACTTGGAATGTGCAACCTGTTTTTGACGAATTTTATTAATTTTTACGATTTCAATGCGAAAATCACTGTGCTTAATGAAATCATTAGAATTTTACAAACAAAGTTCACTACAATTACAAGTACATTTGATTTAAATAGTTAAGGATATTGGACTGGTAACCATCGCGTTTGGCGAAAAACCTCTATCAAAACTCACCACCAGGTGGCGTTTGGTAAAACATGACTAACCTTGGTTCTTCGAACATTCGATATTTGGCTATGCTTACTAACTTGGAATGTGCAACCTGTTTTTGACGAATTTTATTAATTTTTACGATTTCAATGCGAAAATCACTGTGCTTAATGAAATCATTAGAATTTTACAAACAAAGTTCACTACAATTACAAGTACATTTGATTTAAATAGTTAAGGATATTGGACTGGTAACCATCGCGTTTGGCGAAAAACCTCTATCAAAACTCACCACCAGGTTGCGTTTGGTAAAAGATGACTAACCTTGGTTCTTCGAACATTCGATATTTGGCTATGCTTACTAACTTGGAATGTGCAACCTGTTTTTGACGAATTTTATTAATTTTTACGATTTCAATGCGAAAATCACTGTGCTTAATGAAATCATTAGAATTTTACAAACAAAGTTCACTACAATTACAAGTACATTTGATTTAAATAGTTAAGGATATTGGACTGGTAACCATCGCGTTTGGCAAGGAACCGCTATCAAAACTCACCACCAGGTGGCGTTTGGTAAAACATGACTAACCTTGGTTCTTCGAACATTCGATATTTGGCTATGCTTACTAACTTGGAATGTGCAACCTGTTTTTGACGAATTTTATTAATTTTTACGATTTCAATGCGAAAATCACTGTGCTTAATGAAATCATTAGAATTTTACAAACAAAGTTCACTACAATTACAAGTACATTTGATTTAAATAGTTAAGGATATTGGACTGGTAACCATCGCGTTTGGCGAAAAACCTCTATCAAAACTCACCACCAGGTGGCGTTTGGTAAAAGATGACTAACGTTGGTTCTTTGAACATTCTATATTTGGCTATGCTTACTAACTTGGAATGTGCAACCTGTTTTTGACGAATTTTATTAATTTTTACGATTTCAATGCGAAAATCACTGTGCTTAATGAAATCATTAGAATTTTACAAACAAAGTTCACTACAATTACAAGTACATTTGATTTAAATAGTTAAGGATATTGGACTGGTAACCATCGCGTTTGGCAATGAACCGCTATCAAAACTCACCACCAGGTGGCGTTTGGTAAAACATGACTAACCTTGGTTCTTCGAACATTCGATATTTGGCTATGCTTACTAACTTGGAATGTGCAACCTGTTTTTGACGAATTTTATTAATTTTTACGATTTCAATGCGAAAATCACTGTGCTTAATGAAATCATTAGAATTTTACAAACAAAGTTCACTACAATTACAAGTACATTTGATTTAAATAGTTAAGGATATTGGACTGGTAACCATCGCGTTTGGCGAAAAACCTCTATCAAAACTCACCACCAGGTTGCGCTTGGTAAAAGATGACTAACGTTTGTTCTTTGAACATTCTATAGTTGGCTATGCTTACTAACTTGGAATGTGCAACCTGTTTTTGACGAATTTTATTAATTTTTACGATTTCAATGCGAAAATCACTGTGCTTAATGAAATCATTAGAATTTTACAAACAAAGTTCACTACAATTACAAGTACATTTGATTTAAATAGTTAAGGATATTGGACTGGTAACCATCGCGTTTGGCGAAAAACCGCTATCAAAACTCACCACCAGGTGGCGTTTGGTAAAACATGACTAACCTTGGTTCTTCGAACATTCGATATTTGGCTATGCTTACTAACTTGGAATGTGCAACCTGTTTTTGACGAATTTTATTAATTTTTACGATTTCAATGCGAAAATCACTGTGCTTAATGAAATCATTAGAATTTTACAAACAAAGTTCACTACAATTACAAGTACATTTGATTTAAATAGTTAAGGATATTGGACTGGTAACCATCGCGTTTGGCGAAAACCTCTATCAAAACTCACCACCAGGTTGCGCTTGGTAAAAGATGACTAACGTTCGTTCTTTGAACATTCTATAGTTGGCTATGCTTACTAACTTGGAATGTGCAACCTGTTTTTGACGAATTTTATTAATTTTTACGATTTCAATGCGAAAATCACTGTGCTTAATGAAATCATTAGAATTTTACAAACAAAGTTCACTACAATTACAAGTACATTTGATTTAAATAGTTAAGGATATTGGACTGGTAACCATCGCGTTTGGCGAAAAACCGCTATCAAAACTCACCACCAGGTGGCGTTTGGTAAAACATGACTAACCTTGGTTCTTCGAACATTCGATATTTGGCTATGCTTACTAACTTGGAATGTGCAACCTGTTTTTGACGAATTTTATTAATTTTTACGATTTCAATGCGAAAATCACTGTGCTTAATGAAATCATTAGAATTTTACAAACAAAGTTCACTACAATTACAAGTACATTTGATTTAAATAGTTAAGGATATTGGACTGGTAACCATCGCGTTTGGCGAAAAACCTCTATCAAAACTCACCACCAGGTTGCGTTTGGTAAAAGATGACTAACGTTCGTTCTTGGAACATTCTATAGTTGGCTATGCTTACTAACTTGGAATGTGCAACCTGTTTTTGACGAATTTTATTAATTTTTACGATTTCAATGCGAAAATCACTGTGCTTAATGAAATCATTAGAATTTTACAAACAAAGTTCACTACAATTACAAGTACATTTGATTTAAATAGTTAAGGATATTGGACTGGTAACCATCGCGTTTGGCGAAAAACCTCTATCAAAACTCACCACCAGGTTGCGTTTGGTAAAAGATGACTAACGTTCGTTCTTTGAACATTCTATAGTTGGCTATGCTTACTAACTTGGAATGTGCAACCTGTTTTTGACGAATTTTATTAATTTTTACGATTTCAATGCGAAAATCACTGTGCTTAATGAAATCATTAGAATTTTACAAACAAAGTTCACTACAATTACAAGTACATTTGATTTAAATAGTTAAGGATATTGGACTGGTAACCATCGCGTTTGGCGAAAAACCTCTATCAAAACTCACCACCAGGTGGCGCTTGGTAAAAGATGACTAACGTTCGTTCTTTGAACATTCTATATTTGGCTATGCTTACTAACTTGGAATGTGCAACCTGTTTTTGACGAATTTTATTAATTTTTACGATTTCAATGCGAAAATCACTGTGCTTAATGAAATCATTAGAATTTTACAAACAAAGTTCACTACAATTACAAGTACATTTGATTTAAATAGTTAAGGATATTGGACTGGTAACCATCGCGTTTGGCGAAAAACCTCTATCAAAACTCACCACCAGGTTGCGCTTGGTAAAAGATGACTAACGTTCGTTCTTTGAACATTCTATAGTTGGCTATGCTTACTAACTTGGAATGTGCAACCTGTTTTTGACGAATTTTATTAATTTTTACGATTTCAATGCGAAAATCACTGTGCTTAATGAAATCATTAGAATTTTACAAACAAAGTTCACTACAATTACAAGTACATTTGATTTAAATAGTTAAGGATATTGGACTGGTAACCATCGCGTTTGGCGAAAAACCTCTATCAAAACTCACCACCAGGTTGCGCTTGGTAAAAGATGACTAACCTTGGTTCTTTGAATATTCGATATTTGGCTATGCTTACTAACTTGGAATGTGCAACCTGTTTTTGACGAATTTTATTAATTTTTACGATTTCAATGCGAAAATCACTGTGCTTAATGAAATCATTAGAATTTTACAAACAAAGTTCACTACAATTACAAGTACATTTGATTTAAATAGTTAAGGATATTGGACTGGTAACCATCGCGTTTGGCGAAAAACCTCTATCAAAACTCACCACCAGGTTGCGCTTGGTAAAAGATGACTAACGTTCGTTCTTTGAACATTCTATAGTTGGCTATGCTTACTAACTTGGAATGTGCAACCTGTTTTTGACGAATTTTATTAATTTTTACGATTTCAATGCGAAAATCACTGTGCTTAATGAAATCATTAGAATTTTACAAACAAAGTTCACTACAATTACAAGTACATTTGATTTAAATAGTTAAGGATATTGGACTGGTAACCATCGCGTTTGGCGAAAAACCTCTATCAAAACTCACCACCAGGTTGCGTTTGGTAAAAGATGACTAACGTTCGTTCTTGAACATTCTATAGTTGGCTATGCTTACTAACTTGGAATGTGCAACCTGTTTTTGACGAATTTTATTAATTTTTACGATTTCAATGCGAAAATCACTGTGCTTAATGAAATCATTAGAATTTTACAAACAAAGTTCACTACAATTACAAGTACATTTGATTTAAATAGTTAAGGATATTGGACTGGTAACCATCGCGTTTGGCGAAAAACCTCTATCAAAACTCACCACCAGGTTGCGTTTGGTAAAAGATGACTAACGTTCGTTCTTTGAACATTCTATAGTTGGCTATGCTTACTAACTTGGAATGTGCAACCTGTTTTTGACGAATTTTATTAATTTTTACGATTTCAATGCGAAAATCACTGTGCTTAATGAAATCATTAGAATTTTACAAACAAAGTTCACTACAATTACAAGTACATTTGATTTAAATAGTTAAGGATATTGGACTGGTAACCATCGCGTTTGGCGAAAAACCTCTATCAAAACTCACCACCAGGTTGCGCTTGGTAAAAGATGACTAACGTTCGTTCTTCGAACATTCTATAGTTTGCTATGCTTACTAACTTGGAATGTGCAACCTGTTTTTGACGAATTTTATTAATTTTTACGATTTCAATGCGAAAATCACTGTGCTTAATGAAATCATTAGAATTTTACAAACAAAGTTCACTACAATTACAAGTACATTTGATTTAAATAGTTAAGGATATTGGACTGGTAACCATCGCGTTTGGCGAAAAACCTCTATCAAAACTCACCACCAGGTTGCGCTTGGTAAAAGATGACTAACGTTCGTTCTTTGAACATTCTATAGTTGGCTATGCTTACTAACTTGGAATGTGCAACCTGTTTTTGACGAATTTTATTAATTTTTACGATTTCAATGCGAAAATCACTGTGCTTAATGAAATCATTAGAATTTTACAAACAAAGTTCACTACAATTACAAGTACATTTGATTTAAATAGTTAAGGATATTGGACTGGTAACCATCGCGTTTGGCGAAAAACCTCTATCAAAACTCACCACCAGGTTGCGCTTGGTAAAAGATGACTAACGTTCGTTCTTGAACATTCTATAGTTGGCTATGCTTACTAACTTGGAATGTGCAACCTGTTTTTGACGAATTTTATTAATTTTTACGATTTCAATGCGAAAATCACTGTGCTTAATGAAATCATTAGAATTTTACAAACAAAGTTCACTACAATTACAAGTACATTTGATTTAAATAGTTAAGGATATTGGACTGGTAACCATCGCGTTTGGCGAAAACCTCTATCAAAACTCACCACCAGGTTGCGCTTGGTAAAAGATGACTAACGTTCGTTCTTTGAACATTCTATAGTTGGCTATGCTTACTAACTTGGAATGTGCAACCTGTTTTTGACGAATTTTATTAATTTTTACGATTTCAATGCGAAAATCACTGTGCTTAATGAAATCATTAGAATTTTACAAACAAAGTTCACTACAATTACAAGTACATTTGATTTAAATAGTTAAGGATATTGGACTGGTAACCATCGCGTTTGGCGAAAAACCTCTATCAAAACTCACCACCAGGTTGCGCTTGGTAAAAGATGACTAACGTTCGTTCTTTGAACATTCTATAGTTGGCTATGCTTACTAACTTGGAATGTGCAACCTGTTTTTGACGAATTTTATTAATTTTTACGATTTCAATGCGAAAATCACTGTGCTTAATGAAATCATTAGAATTTTACAAACAAAGTTCACTACAATTACAAGTACATTTGATTTAAATAGTTAAGGATATTGGACTGGTAACCATCGCGTTTGGCGAAAACCTCTATCAAAACTCACCACCAGGTTGCGCTTGGTAAAAGATGACTAACGTTCGTTCTTTGAACATTCTATAGTTGGCTATGCTTACTAACTTGGAATGTGCAACCTGTTTTTGACGAATTTTATTAATTTTTACGATTTCAATGCGAAAATCACTGTGCTTAATGAAATCATTAGAATTTTACAAACAAAGTTCACTACAATTACAAGTACATTTGATTTAAATAGTTAAGGATATTGGACTGGTAACCATCGCGTTTGGCGAAAACCTCTATCAAAACTCACCACCAGGTTGCGCTTGGTAAAAGATGACTAACGTTCGTTCTTTGAACATTCTATAGTTGGCTATGCTTACTAACTTGGAATGTGCAACCTGTTTTTGACGAATTTTATTAATTTTTACGATTTCAATGCGAAAATCACTGTGCTTAATGAAATCATTAGAATTTTACAAACAAAGTTCACTACAATTACAAGTACATTTGATTTAAATAGTTAAGGATATTGGACTGGTAACCATCGCGTTTGGCGAAAAACCTCTATCAAAACTCACCACCAGGTTGCGCTTGGTAAAAGATGACTAACGTTCGTTCTTTGAACATTCTATAGTTGGCTATGCTTACTAACTTGGAATGTGCAACCTGTTTTTGACGAATTTTATTAATTTTTACGATTTCAATGCGAAAATCACTGTGCTTAATGAAATCATTAGAATTTTACAAACAAAGTTCACTACAATTACAAGTACATTTGATTTAAATAGTTAAGGATATTGGACTGGTAACCATCGCGTTTGGCGAAAACCTCTATCAAAACTCACCACCAGGTTGCGCTTGGTAAAAGATGACTAACGTTCGTTCTTTGAACATTCTATAGTTGGCTATGCTTACTAACTTGGAATGTGCAACCTGTTTTTGACGAATTTTATTAATTTTTACGATTTCAATGCGAAAATCACTGTGCTTAATGAAATCATTAGAATTTTACAAACAAAGTTCACTACAATTACAAGTACATTTGATTTAAATAGTTAAGGATATTGGACTGGTAACCATCGCGTTTGGCGAAAACCTCTATCAAAACTCACCACCAGGTTGCGCTTGGTAAAAGATGACTAACGTTCGTTCTTTGAACATTCTATAGTTGGCTATGCTTACTAACTTGGAATGTGCAACCTGTTTTTGACGAATTTTATTAATTTTTACGATTTCAATGCGAAAATCACTGTGCTTAATGAAATCATTAGAATTTTACAAACAAAGTTCACTACAATTACAAGTACATTTGATTTAAATAGTTAAGGATATTGGACTGGTAACCATCGCGTTTGGCGAAAAACCTCTATCAAAACTCACCACCAGGTTGCGCTTGGTAAAAGATGACTAACGTTCGTTCTTTGAACATTCTATAGTTGGCTATGCTTACTAACTTGGAATGTGCAACCTGTTTTTGACGAATTTTATTAATTTTTACGATTTCAATGCGAAAATCACTGTGCTTAATGAAATCATTAGAATTTTACAAACAAAGTTCACTACAATTACAAGTACATTTGATTTAAATAGTTAAGGATATTGGACTGGTAACCATCGCGTTTGGCGAAAAACCTCTATCAAAACTCACCACCAGGTTGCGCTTGGTAAAAGATGACTAACGTTCGTTCTTTGAACATTCTATAGTTGGCTATGCTTACTAACTTGGAATGTGCAACCTGTTTTTGACGAATTTTATTAATTTTTACGATTTCAATGCGAAAATCACTGTGCTTAATGAAATCATTAGAATTTTACAAACAAAGTTCACTACAATTACAAGTACATTTGATTTAAATAGTTAAGGATATTGGACTGGTAACCATCGCGTTTGGCGAAAAACCTCTATCAAAACTCACCACCAGGTTGCGCTTGGTAAAAGATGACTAACGTTCGTTCTTTGAACATTCTATAGTTGGCTATGCTTACTAACTTGGAATGTGCAACCTGTTTTTGACGAATTTTATTAATTTTTACGATTTCAATGCGAAAATCACTGTGCTTAATGAAATCATTAGAATTTTACAAACAAAGTTCACTACAATTACAAGTACATTTGATTTAAATAGTTAAGGATATTGGACTGGTAACCATCGCGTTTGGCGAAAAATTAACGTTCGACATTAACGTTCGTTCTTTGAACATTCTATATTTGGCTATGCTTACTAACTTGGAATGTGCAACCTGTTTTTGACGAATTTTATTAATTTTTACGATTTCAATGCGAAAATCACTGTGCTTAATGAAATCATTAGAATTTTACAAACAAAGTTCACTACAATTACAAGTACATTTGATTTAAATAGTTAAGGATATTGGACTGGTAACCATCGCGTTTGGCGAAAAACCTCTATCAAAACTCACCACCAGGTTGCGCTTGGTAAAAGATGACTAACGTTCGTTCTTTGAACATTCTATAGTTGGCTATGCTTACTAACTTGGAATGTGCAACCTGTTTTTGACGAATTTTATTAATTTTTACGATTTCAATGCGAAAATCACTGTGCTTAATGAAATCATTAGAATTTTACAAACAAAGTTCACTACAATTACAAGTACATTTGATTTAAATAGTTAAGGATATTGGACTGGTAACCATCGCGTTTGGCGAAAAACCTCTATCAAAACTCACCACCAGGTGGCGTTTGGTAAAACATGACTAACCTTGGTTCTTCGAACATTCGATAGTTGGCTATGCTTACTAACTTGGAATGTGCAACCTGTTTTTGACGAATTTTATTAATTTTTACGATTTCAATGCGAAAATCACTGTGCTTAATGAAATCATTAGAATTTTACAAACAAAGTTCACTACAATTACAAGTACATTTGATTTAAATAGTTAAGGATATTGGACTGGTAACCATCGCGTTTGGCGAAAAACCTCTATCAAAACTCACCACCAGGTTGCGCTTGGTAAAAGATGACTAACGTTCGTTCTTTGAACATTCTATAGTTGGCTATGCTTACTAACTTGGAATGTGCAACCTGTTTTTGACGAATTTTATTAATTTTTACGATTTCAATGCGAAAATCACTGTGCTTAATGAAATCATTAGAATTTTACAAACAAAGTTCACTACAATTACAAGTACATTTGATTTAAATAGTTAAGGATATTGGACTGGTAACCATCGCGTTTGGCGAAAAACCTCTATCAAAACTCACCACCAGGTTGCGTTTGGTAAAAGATGACTAACGTTCGTTCTTTGAACATTCTATAGTTGGCTATGCTTACTAACTTGGAATGTGCAACCTGTTTTTGACGAATTTTATTAATTTTTACGATTTCAATGCGAAAATCACTGTGCTTAATGAAATCATTAGAATTTTACAAACAAAGTTCACTACAATTACAAGTACATTTGATTTAAATAGTTAAGGATATTGGACTGGTAACCATCGCGTTTGGCGAAAAACCTCTATCAAAACTCACCACCAGGTTGCGCTTGGTAAAAGATGACTAACGTTCGTTCTTTGAACATTCTATAGTTGGCTATGCTTACTAACTTGGAATGTGCAACCTGTTTTTGACGAATTTTATTAATTTTTACGATTTCAATGCGAAAATCACTGTGCTTAATGAAATCATTAGAATTTTACAAACAAAGTTCACTACAATTACAAGTACATTTGATTTAAATAGTTAAGGATATTGGACTGGTAACCATCGCGTTTGGCGAAAAACCTCTATCAAAACTCACCATCAGGTGGCGTTTGGTAAAAGATGACTAACCTGGGTTCTTTGAATATTCGATATTTGGCTATGCTTACTAACTTGGAATGTGCAACCTGTTTTTGACGAATTTTATTAATTTTTACGATTTCAATGCGAAAATCACTGTGCTTAATGAAATCATTAGAATTTTACAAACAAAGTTCACTACAATTACAAGTACATTTGATTTAAATAGTTAAGGATATTGGACTGGTAACCATCGCGTTTGGCGAAAAACCTCTATCAAAACTCACCACCAGGTTGCGCTTGGTAAAAGATGACTAACGTTCGTTCTTTGAACATTCTATAGTTGGCTATGCTTACTAACTTGGAATGTGCAACCTGTTTTTGACGAATTTTATTAATTTTTACGATTTCAATGCGAAAATCACTGTGCTTAATGAAATCATTAGAATTTTACAAACAAAGTTCACTACAATTACAAGTACATTTGATTTAAATAGTTAAGGATATTGGACTGGTAACCATCGCGTTTGGCGAAAAACCTCTATCAAAACTCACCACCAGGTTGCGCTTGGTAAAACTTGGAACATTCTATAGTTGGCTATGCTTACTAACTTGGAATGTGCAACCTGTTTTTGACGAATTTTATTAATTTTTACGATTTCCATGCGAAAATCACTGTGCTTAATGAAATCATTAGAATTTTACAAACAAAGTTCACTACAATTACAAGTACATTTGATTTAAATAGTTAAGGATATTGGACTGGTAACCATCGCGTTTGGCGAAAAACCTCTATCAAAACTCACCACCAGGTTGCGCTTGGTAAAAGATGACTAACGTTCGTTCTTGGAACATTCTATAGTTGGCTATGCTTACTAACTTGGAATGTGCAACCTGTTTTTGACGAATTTTATTAATTTTTACGATTTCCATGCGAAAATCACTGTGCTTAATGAAATCATTAGAATTTTACAAACAAAGTTCACTACAATTACAAGTACATTTGATTTAAATAGTTAAGGATATTGGACTGGTAACCATCGCGTTTGGCGAAAAACCTCTATCAAAACTCACCACCAGGTTGCGCTTGGTAAAAGATGACTAACGTTCGTTCTTTGAACATTCTATAGTTGGCTATGCTTACTAACTTGGAATCTGCAACCTGTTTTTGAAGAATTTTATTAATTTTTACGATTTCAATGCGAAAATCACTGTGCTTAATGAAATCATTAGAATTTTACAAACAAAGTTCACTACAATTACAAGTACATTTGATTTAAATAGTTAAGGATATTGGACTGGTAACCATCGCGTTTGGCGAAAAACCTCTATCAAAACTCACCACCAGGTTGCGCTTGGTAAAAGATGACTAACGTTCGTTCTTGGAACATTCTATAGTTGGCTATGCTTACTAACTTGGAATGTGCAACCTGTTTTTGACGAATTTTATTAATTTTTACGATTTCAATGCGAAAATCACTGTGCTTAATGAAATCATTAGAATTTTACAAACAAAGTTCACTACAATTACAAGTACATTTGATTTAAATAGTTATGATATTGGACTGGTAACCATCGTGTTTGGCGAAAAACCTCTATCAAAACTCACCACCAGGTTGCGCTTGGTAAAAGATGACTAACGTTCGTTCTTGGAACATTCTATAGTTGGCTATGCTTACTAACTCGGAATCTGCAACCTGTTTTTGACGAATTTTACTAGTTTTTACGATTTCAATGCGAAAATCACTGTGCTTAATGAAATCATTAGAATTTTACAAACAAAGTTCACTACAATTACAAGTACATTTGATTTAAATAGTTAAGGATATTGGACTGGTAACCATCGCGTTTGGCGAAAAACCTCTATCAAAACTCACCACCAGGTTGCGTTTGGTAAAAGATGACTAACGTTCGTTCTTTGAACATTTTATAGTTGGCTATGCTTACTAACTTGGAATGTGCAACCTGTTTTTGACGAATTTTATTAATTTTTACGATTTCCATGCGAAAATCACTGTGCTTAATGAAATCATTAGAATTTTACAAACAAAGTTCACTACAATTACAAGTACATTTGATTTAAATAGTTAAGGATATTGGACTGGTAACCATCGCGTTTGGCGAAAAACCTCTATCAAAACTCACCACCAGGTTGCGCTTGGTAAAAGATGACTAACGTTCGTTCTTGGAACATTCTATAGTTGGCTATGCTTACTAACTTGGAATGTGCAACCTGTTTTTGACGAATTTTATTAATTTTTACGATTTCAATGCGAAAATCACTGTGCTTAATGAAATCATTAGAATTTTACAAACAAAGTTCACTACAATTACAAGTACATTTGATTTAAATAGTTAAGGATATTGGACTGGTAACCATCGCGTTTGGCGAAAAACCTCTATCAAAACTCACCACCAGGTTGCGCTTGGTAAAAGATGACTAACGTTCGTTCTTGGAACATTCTATAGTTGGCTATGCTTACTAACTCGGAATCTGCAACCTGTTTTTGACGAATTTTACTAATTTTTACGATTTCAATGCGAAAATCACTGTGCTTAATGAAATCATTAGAATTTTACAAACAAAGTTCACTACAATTACAAGTACATTTGATTTAAATAGTTAAGGATATTGGACTGGTAACCATCGCGTTTGGCGAAAAACCTCTATCAAAACTCACCACCAGGTTGCGCTTGGTAAAAGATGACTAACGTTCGTTCTTGGAACATTCTATAGTTGGCTATGCTTACTAACTTGGAATGTGCAACCTGTTTTTGACGAATTTTATTAATTTTTACGATTTCCATGCGAAAATCACTGTGCTTAATGAAATCATTAGAATTTTACAAACAAAGTTCACTACAATTACAAGTACATTTGATTTAAATAGTTAAGGATATTGGACTGGTAACCATCGCGTTTGGCGAAAAACCTCTATCAAAACTCACCACCAGGTTGCGCTTGGTAAAAGATGACTAACGTTCGTTCTTGGAACATTCTATAGTTGGCTATGCTTACTAACTTGGAATGTGCAACCTGTTTTTGACGAATTTTATTAATTTTTACGATTTCCATGCGAAAATCACTGTGCTTAATGAAATCATTAGAATTTTACAAACAAAGTTCACTACAATTACAAGTACATTTGATTTAAATAGTTAAGGATATTGGACTGGTAACCATCGCGTTTGGCGAAAAACCTCTATCAAAACTCACCACCAGGTTGCGCTTGGTAAAAGATGACTAACGTTCGTTCTTGGAACATTCTATAGTTGGCTATGCTTACTAACTTGGAATGTGCAACCTGTTTTTGACGAATTTTATTAATTTTTACGATTTCCATGCGAAAATCACTGTGCTTAATGAAATCATTAGAATTTTACAAACAAAGTTCACTACAATTACAAGTACATTTGATTTAAATAGTTAAGGATATTGGACTGGTAACCATCGCGTTTGGCGAAAAACCTCTATCAAAACTCACCACCAGGTTGCGCTTGGTAAAAGATGACTAACGTTCGTTCTTGGAACATTCTATAGTTGGCTATGCTTACTAACTTGGAATGTGCAACCTGTTTTTGACGAATTTTATTAATTTTTACGATTTCATGCGAAAATCACTGTGCTTAATGAAATCATTAGAATTTTACAAACAAAGTTCACTACAATTACAAGTACATTTGATTTAAATAGTTAAGGATATTGGACTGGTAACCATCGCGTTTGGCGAAAAACCTCTATCAAAACTCACCACCAGGTTGCGCTTGGTAAAAGATGACTAACGTTCGTTCTTGGAACATTCTATAGTTGGCTATGCTTACTAACTCGGAATCTGCAACCTGTTTTTGACGAATTTTATTAATTTTTACGATTTCAATGCGAAAATCACTGTGCTTAATGAAATCATTAGAATTTTACAAACAAAGTTCACTACAATTACAAGTACATTTGATTTAAATAGTTAAGGATATTGGACTGGTAACCATCGCGTTTGGCGAAAAACCTCTATCAAAACTCACCACCAGGTTGCGCTTGGTAAAAGATGACTAACGTTCGTTCTTGGAACATTCTATAGTTGGCTATGCTTACTAACTTGGAATGTGCAACCTGTTTTTGACGAATTTTATTAATTTTTACGATTTCCATGCGAAAATCACTGTGCTTAATGAAATCATTAGAATTTTACAAACAAAGTTCACTACAATTACAAGTACATTTGATTTAAATAGTTAAGGATATTGGACTGGTAACCATCGCGTTTGGCGAAAAACCTCTATCAAAACTCACCACCAGGTTGCGCTTGGTAAAAGATGACTAACGTTCGTTCTTGGAACATTCTATATG